>NC_057008.1:1025791-1129205 GCF_000002595.2 Chlamydomonas reinhardtii | reverse complement strand
GCCACTGTGCTGGAAGCCTCGCTGCCGCCCTATGCCCATGCTTCCACTTTTGCCTAGAGGTGAGCTCGACTGCGACCAGCGGGCGGGAATCTGGGAATTAGGCGTGCTGGGTAAACGTTGTTTAGCGCGCCCAGGGTGCGGAGCATGGACGCATACAGGTGCATCGCGGGGTCAGGCCGAATGGTCGCCCGTGGAGTGCCAGGCTTATCGCGGGTAAGTATGACTACCTGGGTCACGACAGTCATGCGACGCTCGGTAAAATGGTGGGTATTGGTAAGTAACTCCGTCGCGTCATTGGGCGGGCTTTCGTTTCGTTTAACACACACACACACACACACACACACACACACACACACACACACACACACACACACACACACACACACACACACACACACACACACACACACACACACACACACACACACACACACACACACACACACACACACACACACACACACACACACACACACACACACACACACACACACACACACACACACACACGTGGAGTGCCTGGGCCTCACGGTACCGTGAGCACATGCATGGGTTTGCACCCTTGAGAGCGTGTGGACACTAATCCCCCCTCGAGGTTAGAGTAGCGGGGGTTGCGCGATTTCCGGTTGGTAAGACCGGCGGCTCACCGCAGCAGGTATGCGAGGTAACTTCAGGTAACATCCCTAAACCGTCGCTTTGCTGCATCGCATACACTGTCTTTGCGCAACGTTTTCCTTGTGCTCTTTAACACACACACACACACACACACACACATACACACACACACACACACACACACACACACACACACACACACACACACACACACACACACACACACAGGCCAGCTCCCGCCAGCCCACGGCGCACACACGTCACACGGACACACACCAGCCTGGAAACGCTGCAACCGCCGCCCGCCACGTCCCCCATGCAGCCTTGACCCCGTTTAGTCGCAGTGCCACCGCTAATTCGCCCTCTTTCCATAGCGTTATTGTACTTAGTGGGCGGGATTTGGGACGCGTGATACTTAGATTGTCTGCTGCACGCCGCGTCTCTTGTCGCCGTTGCCATTCACATGCCCGTGACACTTCCTCGCTGCCGCCCTATGCCCATGCTTCCACTTTTGCCTAGAGGTGAGCTCGACTGCGACCAGCGGGCGGGAATCTGGGAATTAGGCGTGCTGGGTAAACGTTGTTTAGCGCGCCCAGGGTGCGGAGCATGGACGCATACAGGTGCATCGCGGGGTCAGGCCGAATGGTCGCCCGTGGAGTGCCAGGCTTATCGCGGGTAAGTATGACTACCTGGGTCACGACAGTCATGCGACGCTCGGTAAAATGGTGGGTATTGGTAAGTAACTCCGTCGCGTCATTGGGCGGGCTTTCGTTTCGTTTAACACACACACACACACACACACACACACACACACACACACACACACACACACACACACACACACACACACACACACACACACACACACACACACACACACACACACACACACGTGGAGTGCCTGGGCCTCACGGTACCGTGAGCACATGCATGGGTTTGCACCCTTGAGAGCGTGTGGACACTAATCCCCCCTCGAGGTTAGAGTAGCGGGGGTTGCGCGATTTCCGGTTGGTAAGACCGGCGGCTCACCGCAGCAGGTATGCGAGGTAACTTCAGGTAACATCCCTAAACCGTCGCTTTGCTGCATCGCATACACTGTCTTTGCGCAACGTTTTCCTTGTGCTCTTTAACACACACACACACACACACACACACACACATACACACACACACACACACACACACACACACACACACACACACACACACACACACACACACACACACACACACACACACACACACACACACACACACACACACACACACACACACACACACACAGGCCAGCTCCCGCCAGCCCACGGCGCACACACGTCACACGGACACACACCAGCCTGGAAACGCTGCAACCGCCGCCCGCCACGTCCCCCATGCAGCCTTGACCCCGTTTAGTCGCAGTGCCACCGCTAATTCGCCCTCTTTCCATAGCGTTATTGTACTTAGTGGGCGGGATTTGGGACGCGTGATACTTAGATTGTCTGCTGCACGCCGCGTCTCTTGTCGCCGTTGCCATTCACATGCCCGTGACACTTCCTCGCTGCCGCCCTATGCCCATGCTTCCACTTTTGCCTAGAGGTGAGCTCGACTGCGACCAGCGGGCGGGAATCTGGGAATTAGGCGTGCTGGGTAAACGTTGTTTAGCGCGCCCAGGGTGCGGAGCATGGACGCATACAGGTGCATCGCGGGGTCAGGCCGAATGGTCGCCCGTGGAGTGCCAGGCTTATCGCGGGTAAGTATGACTACCTGGGTCACGACAGTCATGCGACGCTCGGTAAAATGGTGGGTATTGGTAAGTAACTCCGTCGCGTCATTGGGCGGGCTTTCGTTTCGTTTAACACACACACACACACACACACACACACACACACACACACACACACACACACACACACACACAGGCCAGCTCCCGCCAGCCCACGGCGCACACACGTCACACGCACACACACCAGCCTGGAAACGCTGCAACCGCCGCCCGCCACGTCCCCCATGCAGCCTTGACCCCGTTTAGTCGCAGTGCCACCGCTAATTTGCCCTCTTTCCATAGCGTTATTGTACTTAGTGGGCGGGATTTGGGACGCGTGATACTTAGATTGTCTGCTGCACGCCGCGTCTCTTGTCGCCGTTGCCATTCACATGCCCGTGACACTTCCTCGCTGCCGCCCTATGCCCATGCTTCCACTTTTGCCTAGAGGTGAGCTCGACTGCGACCAGCGGGCGGGAATCTGGGAATTAGGCGTGCTGGGTAAACGTTGTTTAGCGCGCCCAGGGTGCGGAGCATGGACGCATACAGGTGCATCGCGGGGTCAGGCCGAATGGTCGCCCGTGGAGTGCCAGGCTTATCGCGGGCAAGTATGACTACCTGGGTCACGACAGTCATGCGACGCTCGGTAAAATGGTGGGTATTGGTAAGTAACTCCGTCGCGTCATTGGGCGGGCTTTCGTTTCGTTTAACACACACACACACACACACACACACACACACACACACACACACACACACACACACACACACACACACACACACTCACACACACACGTGGAGTGCCTGGGCCTCACGGTACCGTGAGCACATGCATGGGTTTGCACCCTTGAGAGCGTGTGGACACTAATCCCCCCTCGAGGTTAGAGTAGCGGGGGTTGCGCGATTTCCGGTTGGTAAGACCGGCGGCTCACCGCAGCAGGTATGCGAGGTAACTTCAGGTAACATCCCTAAACCGTCGCTTTGCTGCATCGCATACACTGTCTTTGCGTAACGTTTTCCTTGTGCTCTTTAACACACACACACACACACACACACACATACACACACACACAGTATGACTACCTGGGTGACGGCAACCACGCGACGCTCGGTAAATTGGTAGGTATCGGTAAGTAACTCCGGCGTCGTCTGGGCGGGCTTTCGTTTCGTTTTTTAACACACACGCACACACACACATACAAGGGCACATCCGCTGCATTGAGCGTACACGCGACCGCACCTACCTTGGACCTCAGCACCTCCACCATGCTGGGTGCCGAGTATTGCGGAACGCAGCACCTGTAGCCAGCGGCGGCGGTTGCAGCGCAGCAGCGGGCGGGGCAGATCAATTCCTGCTGGCATGAGATAAGTCATCGGCGCTCTCGGCAGGGAAGGGTAATGTTGCCAGCCAAAGCAAAACCTGGGAGCGCGCTTTAGAATGCGTGCGGGGGTCTCTCCTGGCACCTGATGTGTGCACCTCTGCTGGTCCCATCCCCCACCAGCCGATCGACTCCCAGCAGCAATGTGTGGGCCCGGACCCCGGATGGACACCCCCTTAGCCTCCCAGTGGCTGCTACTCTTTGCACCAGCACCACACACCCATCCACGACCAACGCGACACACTACTAGTGCATGTGGGCATGCGTAGCGTGGGTGCACATTTCCAGTTACTTTGTTGATTGGGCACTGTACTCACCAGTCGATCCAGACGTACACAAAGCCTGCGTCTGCCAGCTGGCGCAGCGCCCCTATCAGCTCCTCAGACTGCGACGGCTGCATGGGGCTGAAGCCTGCCTGGGACGCAGCCGGCTTTTGCGCGCCCCAGCGCCAGCTCAGCGTTACTGTCACCTCCCAAACCTTCTCCGGCACGTCTGTGTACGGCACATCCAAGCACTCCGACACCACCACATCCTCGTACACCTGGCGGGTGTGCACGCAAACACGTAAGCATTGTGGAAGCAATAGCTAGGGGCCGAACTGCCCTGACATTCATCAGCCCCTGGCCCAAAATGACATGCATGGTGAGCAAGGCGCCGCCGAGTGTCCAGAAGCAAGTTGCCTCTGTACAATGCCCAACATCACAAACCTTCAAACTGGTCAAATCCGCTAGATAGCTACTGGCTGACACGCACCTTTAGCGCCGCGCCCCAGCTTATCACTGCCTCAATAAGTACCAGCCGCATGGGTGCACTTGCAATGTCGGGCGGCATGCCACGATGCAGATCTTGGATCACTGGCGGAAGCTGCAATAGCCGCACGTGGTCCGGTACGCGCTGTAGCAGCCGGGCCTGCAGTGTGGGTCCTTGCCATATAATTCATCCCATCCCGCGGCATGATTCAAAATGTGCGCAAGATATATGTACGGTAACCCCTCCCCAAAAGTACAGAGACAGGCAGGCAGGCAGGCAGGCAGGCAGGCAGGCAGGCAGGCAGGCAGGCAGGCAGGCAGGCAGGCAGGCAGACAGGCAGGCAGGCAGGCAGGTACAGCATCATGGCGGTCACGAGTGGCAAACCCAATCCCCCACCGCTCACGTGTGCTTCACTGGTTTCGTGACTGCCAGCAGCAGGCTCCACTGGTTGGCGAACAGCTGAGGTGGCTGACGGCCCGTCCCCAGCAGCCTGCTGCCCGACAACAGCCGGCTGCCCGTCCTCAGTTGGGGCCCTGGCGGGCAATGGTACAGCAGGGACGCCGCAGCTCTCGCCCAATTGCGCCTTCAGCCGTTGCAGGTCACGTAGTGCCTCACTCAGCTGCTTCTGCAGCTGCTGTCTCTCTTGCAGATGCTGTTGCAAGGGGAAGGAGGGAGGCCGAGGCAAGGAGAACGGGGGGGAGTCAGCCGGGTCCACTCGTGCACTAGAAAATTACCTGGCAGTAGCCATCAAAGCAACCCGCCCTCTTAACCTAGAACACAGCCAAGGGACGGCGATGGCGGGCGGCAGGATGGCATGTGTGTCCTGGGCACCCCCAAGCAACGACCACACCACCCGTCCCCCGGCACCTTCTAACCCCACCCTCTCTATGCGCTCAAGACTCCGGGCCCCGCAACAATACTCCTCCGCACCGCCCTGCATCCTCTCCTCGATACCGCTGCACTCACCCGGGCTGCTGCCTCCGCAGATGCCGCCAGTGCCTCCTCAAACCTCTGACGCTCCTCAGAGGTAAGCGGAAGCGCCTTGAACTCCGCCTATGCGTCATGATAGGATGCAGTAACCTACAAATGCGACCAGCGACCTCAGTGACGACCATGGCGCCCTACCTCTCCCCTCGCGCTCAGGGCCGTGGATGCGCCGCAGCCCATGCTGTGCTCCCGCAAGTCCTTAAAAATGTATGTCTAGTGCGAGATTAAATGCGGGCTGTTCATTAGGCAAATCGAAGCTCCTCCGTATTCAAACCTTGTTTAAATCCGTGGGCCGGCAGTATTGACATAGTTGGCATAATAAACCTAATGCTGCAGTGTAGTGTTTGTCGCGCTCGGGGCATCGCACGAGAGATGCAATCCAATACAGCGTGCAGCAGTATACGTAGCTCTCGCAGCCAAATATGCGCGCAATTTCCCTTCAAGTTTCACTACCACTTATGACAGAGAGCCTGCTTGAGTGGCTGGTATGTACAAAATGGAGCCAGGACTTACTGGGAGTTGCCCTATGCTGTCCGGATGACATCTATAGGTGAAACTCAGTCGACGGCACTAGATACAGGCAAACATACCGCCTACACGAGATATGGGTTCAGTTTCACGACTTGAGCCCTGACCAACATGTCTTAGTCGAGCGCTAATGTCCACATATGATGTAAGTTAAGTACTTACAACAAGTCGGCGTCTACATACTGCGGTAGGATTTGCCCCGGGCGCCTCCCAGAGCCCTCCGAGCGTGCGGGTTTGGCTGGCTGAGCCCCCCCAGCGCAGCGTTCCAGGGGGGGGGCGAAGCCCCCCAGGAACACCCCTGTCCGTGGCTGCGTTCGTGCGTCGGCAAAACATAGCATACTGGCGCAAACCGCGACTGCTACGTATTAGTATTTGTTAATGCCTATTGCATGTAAATAGGTGGCAGGGAAAATTCGGGCGAGAAGTGCCTTCGCGCGTCCATGGACAATTGACTTTCGCGAGGTCGCGAGGAAAGCATCCAGTGCCCGATGATATGCAGTCTCTATGGCAAACTATATTGGCGGCAAGCAATGCGGGGAAGTATATCGAAAGTTTTGAGCGACTTGCTGAGCCATGCCTGCCGCCGACGCGCCAGAATGCCGAGGAGTTCCGAGGTCGCGCCCGCCCCGCGCCTAGCCCTTTGAGCGTGGGGCGCCGGGGAGGTGTTGAGTATGGCAGGAGGCGAAAGAAATGCGTGGGGTGTTTCGGAACGTGACAAGGCACGCATGCGTGGCGCGGGAAATCCCGCACGGCCCCAACCCGAGTGTCCCTCGTAGCGGCATGGAGGCTCTGACGGGGCGTTACACGCCTATTAGCTCCCAAGCGTACGGGGGCTCAGCCCATTTTCCAGCTGTACAAAGCTGACACCCCTTGAACTCCGCCTATGCGTCATGATAGGATGCAGTAACCTACAAATGCGACCAGCGACCTCAGTGACGACCATGGCGCCCTACCTCTCCCCTCGCGCTCAGGGCCGTGGATGCGCCGCAGCCCATGCTGTGCTCCCGCAAGTCCTTAAAAATGTATGTCTAGTGCGAGATTAAATGCGGGCTGTTCATTAGGCAAATCGAAGCTCCTCCGTATTCAAACCTTGTTTAAATCCGTGGGCCGGCAGTATTGACATAGTTGGCATAATAAACCTAATGCTGCAGTGTAGTGTTTGTCGCGCTCGGGGCATCGCACGAGAGATGCAATCCAATACAGCGTGCAGCAGTATACGTAGCTCTCGCAGCCAAATATGCGCGCAATTTCCCTTCGAGTTTCACTACCACTTATGACAGAGAGCCTGCTTGAGTGGCTGGTATGTACAAAATGGAGCCAGGACTTACTGGGAGTTGCCCTATGCTGTCCGGATGACATCTATAGGTGAAACTCAGTCGACGGCACTAGATACAGGCAAACATACCGCCTACACGAGATATGGGTTCAGTTTCACGACTTGAGCCCTGACCAACATGTCTTAGTCGAGCGCTAATGTCCACATATGATGTAAGTTAAGTACTTACAACAAGTCGGCGTCTACATACTGCGGTAGGATTTGCCCCGGGCGCCTCCCAGAGCCCTCCGAGCGTGCGGGTTTGGCTGGGACAAGGGGTGTCAGCTTTGTACAGCTGGAAAATGGGCTGAGCCCCCGTACGCTTGGGAGCTAATAGGCGTGTAACGCCCCGTCAGAGCCTCCATGCCGCTACGAGGGACACTCGGGTTGGGGCCGTGCGGGATTTCCCGCGCCACGCATGCGTGCCTTGTCACGTTCCGAAACACCCCACGCATTTCTTTCGCCTCCTGCCATACTCAACACCTCCCCGGCGCCCCACGCTCAAAGGGCTAGGCGCGGGGCGGGCGCGACCTCGGAACTCCTCGGCATTCTGGCGCGTCGGCGGCAGGCATGGCTCAGCAAGTCGCTCAAAACTTTCGATATACTTCCCCGCATTGCTTGCCGCCAATATAGTTTGCCATAGAGACTGCATATCATCGGGCACTGGATGCTTTCCTCGCGACCTCGCGAAAGTCAATTGTCCATGGACGCGCGAAGGCACTTCTCGCCCGAATTTTCCCTGCCACCTATTTACATGCAATAGGCATTAACAAATACTAATACGTAGCAGTCGCGGTTTGCGCCAGTATGCTATGTTTTGCCGACGCACGAACGCAGCCACGGACAGGGGTGTTCCTGGGGGGCTTCGCCCCCCCCCTGGAACGCTGCGCTGGGGGGGCTCAGCCCAAAAATGCACCCCCCGGACGGCACGCGCCATGCGACACAGCAGACCCACTCGGCCTAGGTTAGGAATGGCCCAGTGCTATGTCGAACGACTCAGGTCGAAAGGGTCTGCTGGTGCTGCCAGCACCTCAAAGTTGGGGCAGTTGGCGGTTGGGGCAGTTGGGGCCCAAACCGGGAGTGGTACCAGGTGGTACCCGGGTGGCCATTGCTGCGTGTACCGTAAGAAACTAAGAATGCGACATACCGTAGGCAAGCCACATCGTCTCCCGTGCCCTCTGACCTCTGACCACGCTGTCCTCTGTCTGCTCTGCCCACCTGCTGGCTTCTGCCTGCTTTCCGCCGGCACTGCCATCCCATCCATGTCTTGTTTATGGTCATCCACTTTGCAATCCAAGGTTAAGACCTAGCAGACTACTGGGCGGCATCGCCGCTATGCGTCACATGCATGCGTGCACGTACGGTCTGCAGATACTGAAGAGAACGGCAGCATGGCAAGTTGAAAATCTCGACTCTTGCGGGGCGAAGGCGCGAAGCGGGGCTGGCAACAGGTTTGACGCGGCTTGCGGTGAAACCGTCTGCCGTCTCCAGGCTGGCTTGATACATTGATACCCATAAAGGGGAAGTGCTCGCGCTCGCAGCCCACGCGCCCGCGCGTCAGCTCTGTATAACCGGTGGCCTAGCTGGACGCTACGTGCGGCCGGCAGGGTCTGGGAAGGTGTGTTGTGCACGGTAGGCAGGGCCCCCGTATGGGTGCGCCGCGCCCCCTGCGGGGGCCGGGGCACGCTGACGGACATGGCCTGCACGCATGCCGCATCACAAACATGCGTATTCTCAGCCCGCCCATCGCGTGGGGTTGTTGTGCATAATGTTCCGTGTCCAGACGATCCAGCTCACAGCTCACACTCCCGCCCCCCCCCCCTCACAGACACACACACACACACACCATTTCCTCACGCCCTCACCGGCGCATCCCCCCCTGACATTCATCGCCTGCGCCGCTCACCCTGCCACTCCACGACGCCTCGGCCCCCTCCCACAAATATAATCGCTTGCAACTAACGCCTCTGCCTGTGCTCCGCTAGTTCAGCTTGGTTTGGTTCAGTTTGGGGCTTTGGGCTGATACTTATAACCCTTCCCCCTTGGCAGCGGCACATTCACTTGCCCACCACGCAGGCACACAGGGCCGGCACCATGCAGGATTAAGCGCAGTGCCGGGATAAGAGAGTTCATTAAGGCCCGGCACTGCACTGCACTGCATGCATACAACATGGTGAGCATCCCCAACCGGCCGGCGCTGCCCCTTCCCGTTTGGGCGCCGGCCTATGGGACAAAAACGGCCGGGTAGCCGCCGTCTTTTGTCTGGGCACATGGCGGTTTGGGGGCTTCTCCATAGGAAACCGGACAAAACCGGCCCCAAACCCGGGCCAACAAAGTCTCGCCCCAGACATTAGCCCCTGGAAGGAATGATGTGGAAACGGCCAAAATGGCCGATTAATGTCTGGAGACAGTAAGATAGGAGCCCAGCAACGAAATGCTGTTTCTTGCCATACTTCTTCAGTGCTTGGCTTGCCTCGCTCCGACCTGTTCACAGGGGGTGCCTGCACCCCTGCCTATTTATCGTGCAGCCCTTTATTCACTCAGCTTCAGCAGAATGGCCGTATCGGCCTCAATCTGCCTTAGCCAGCCCCCCTGCCCGCCTTACCCTTGCTGCCTGTCAGTCTCCATCTTGTGCTGCCTGCCCCACGGCCCCACCCCCTCCCACCTCCGCAAAATGGTTGGGCCATCGCTCTGCTTGTCCGGCTTGCTGCTGCAGTGCTGCCCACTAGGCCAGAATGCTGGATCCATATCAAACACACACACACACACACATGCACACACACACGCACGCACGCACACACACGTGTGCTCTTTCACACACACACACACACACACACACACACACACACATACACACACACACACACACACACACACACACACACACACACACACACACACACACACACACACACACACACACACCGTCCCTCCTCCTGTCCTCCCAAACTGGCACATCTTGCTTTATGGCATCACGCCGGCATGTAACATGTGCACCTGTGCAACGCCACTCCTGTCTCGCTAACCCAAGCTCTCCCGCTGCCTCGTAGCCAGCTACGACCGCAGCGTCCAATAGACCTCCTCAGTCAAGCTCCGCGTTCATTGCGTTCATTGCGTTCATTGCTCCGCACTCCAATTGATTCTCCAAAAGCCTGCCCACTGCCCAAGCAAAGCGTGCCTGGTCGTCGCCAGCAAACCCACACCGCCAGTAAAGTGTTCCTGGCCGCAGCGCCCGCCTCCTTTGTCGGGCTCCATCCGCTAGCTTACCACTCACACTGCGTCTGACATGGCCAGTATGCATCGGCAGACCTCCAACATCGCATGCGCCATTGACGAGTGGCACACATGGGTATGACATGGGTATGACCTCACCACCGCTCCCACCGCCGCCCCGTGCTGTCCACCGCCCGCACACCACCCCCCTTCGCTGCCATCACTACCACAAACTGCACCGCCACCACCACCAGGGCCCCGCTCCCTCACCGCATGCAAGCGGTGCATGCGCCCAAGCACGATACGTGACGCTTTTCGTCAGTTGCGAGGAGTACGGTACGAGGATCACGAGAAGAGGATCATGAAAGAGGAGCACGGTAAGAGGAGCACGGTAAGAGGAGTGAGAGGAGTGGGCTGGGGCGCTGAGCGGTCCCCTGGGGCCTCACTGCATCACTGCATGTACATCAGCGTGCGCAGGCCCCGCACCAGGTCTACCGGCGTCACCTCCTCACTGGGCACCTTACACACCACCATCCGGGTGAGCTCCTTGCCCGCTCGTGACAACACCGCGGTCACGAGCTCCTCCTCCTCGTCCTCCTCATCCCTGTAGGGGTACCGGGTTTTCGGCTGCAAGGTGCCGTAGACGCCGAGGGTGGTGAGCACCATGGACGACAGCATCTCGAGCGTTTCGTTAAACCCTGAGGGGCCTTTCTCGCGAGGCACCCTGAACTGCATGCCGGCATGCCGAAACACCCACGCGTCGGTCTGCGGCAGGAACTGCAGCGCAGGTATGGCACCCGATTGCTGGCGCGATGTGCTGAACTCCAGAGTTATCGCCGTCTCTTTCCAGTCTTTGGCGTACTGCTCAACCGCCACGTCTACCACCATCTTCGCAATATCCATCTGTGGAACGTGCGGCGTGAATGGGGGGGGGGCAGAGCCAGCCGGTGGATGCAAGCGTCCCGTGACAGACGTGAGGGGCGAGGGCGGGGGCGGGGGGCTGACGCGGCAGGCGGCGGGCGGTGCGGCCAAGCGCGTTCTGCAAATCCCGACTCTTGCGTACTGGCCCACCCAACCACGATGGTCTAACCATCTGAACCTGCAACTTACGTTTGTAAGTCGCTTTGCGGCTGGCTCTGCTGACATGCCCAACTTCTCCTGCCTACTTGTTCGCTCGAGCAACACGACAGGTATATGAAAGGACACGCGTCAAGTATCAAAATGGACCAGGTGGACAGTTACTGTCGTTGAATGGCAGAACTATATTGTCAATGGAATGGCAGCAACGGCCCAACGCGCGGCGGTGAACCGGTCAGTGATGATGATATATGTACGCGGTCGGACAGCTAACGACCCACAACGGGCCAATGCCGGTAACCTCATCCGGTCCCCTCCCCCCTCGCTTTGCCCCCTCGCCCGCAGAACCGGTTTAGCTGCAGCCCCCCTGCACCCACCGTGCTGGCCGTGGCGTACCTCACGGCGCCGCCGACAGGGCCTGACAGGTTGCAAAGAAGCCACAAGAAATCCAGTACAGTATCTTACACCAGCAGTTGCGGCTCTCGCAATGCGCCATCAGAGCGCCATACCGCCCCCAAATGCGAGGCGCTCTTTATTGACTCCTTACTGCCGTGTAGCGTTACAAACCGCCACGGCCCCAGACGAGAATCCCAATCTCTCAAAACCGACAATAGCCTCCACTCATGCCTCAAGCGGCCTAGCAACTCAATCGTGGCCCTCAGCGGCCTCCTAGCTCCGGCCTCGCAGCTCCCGATAACCCCACCAAGTCCGCCGTGCCCGCCCCAGCCCGCCCGTGTTGAGGTTGCACTAGTGGCCGAAAGTGCTGCCAGCACTGGGTGTGTCGCATGCACGTAGCGCCTAACGGCAGAGTCCAGACAACCACGCCGCGGCGCCCACGGGTACCACCACATTAATCCGCGGCGGCGCCAGGGGGGGCGGGTGGGTTGTCACCGTCCCGGCAGAGGGACGATCCGATAATACAGTACAGAAGCACAACGGCAGATAAAGCGCCGTGTGCTCCTGACGCCTACAAGACCCAGCTCGGTCCGGCCCCATGCAGGCACGTACCCGAGCGTCCTGCACCGTGCGTGACTTTAACGCAACACGGCAGTTACGTCGCAATAACTAGACTTATCTCCACTGCGCTGCGATAAGTCAGCGCTTATTGACTCCTTACTGCCGTGTAGCGTTACAAACCGCCACGGCCCCAGACGAGAATCCCAATCTCTCAAAACCGACAATAGCCTCCACTCATGCCTCAAGCGGCCTAGCAACTCAATCGTGGCCCTCAGCGGCCTCCTAGCTCCGGCCTCGCAGCTCCCGATAACCCCACCAAGTCCGCCGTGCCCGCCCCAGCCCGCCCGTGTTGAGGTTGCACTAGTGGCCGAAAGTGCTGCCAGAGTTTGGTAGTAGTCCTCAACGCAGGGAGGTCATGGTGCGGGCGACGGCAGCCCTGGTGGCTGGGCTTGATTGGCTTCGCGTATGAAGCTCCTCTCGCAAAGCGCTCGGCCCAACGGCCGGTCATGCAAACCAAGGTGCGGTCGGCGGTGATGGCGGCGGCGTTCGTGCCCTTGCGCTACCGAAATCATGTGTCTCGAACACCGCGGAGCGCTCCGCCCATCGCCTAGCTTGCGCACGAACGTACGGTCCTAGTTGCACACTCGACAGCGCTCAATAGAACGAGCTTCGTGCTTCGGGAGATTGGCTGCACGAGCAGCACCATCACACGGGGATGAGCGCTGCCGGAGGCGCCGCCGGAGGCGCCGCCGGAGGCGCCGCCGGAGGCGCCGCCGGCACCTGCTGCAGGCGCAGGGCGACGCCAACGAACGCGTGGCCTGACAGCGCCACACTCCGTCGGTCATGGGCGGTCAATGGTCACTACCAAAAGACAAGCAGCAATAGGAACACGACTGGCTTTGCAAGGTAGGGCCATGATACCAGACTCACAAACGTATCAGGTGCAACAATGGCCACGACAGATGCACACATGCGTTGCCCCGCGTGCGCCAGCCACGCAGACGACGCCGCGAAACACATGCATCCTCTGCTGTCCAGGTGTGTGGCTTCTGGGTAGCTGTGGCCGTCCGTGTGCCCAGGAACGGTAACAGCGCGTGTTGGCACGTGTTGGCACGAAGCACTGGAGACCACGGTACTCTCTACCGGCCCCCAGGGCCATGCCATAACACGTGTTGACGTTGTAGGCTGCATAACCTTGGGAATAATAACAACATCGTGACTCGAAGCTGGAACAGACTAGCCAACATGAGCCAGGAGAAGGCGGTTTCACTTACGCGAGTCACGCGCAGCAACCTGCCCTTCACCCGCGCCGTCGTGGTGTAAGATGCGGGCAGCCATGCCCAGCCGTGCAGCATGGCCACGAACACCAATTTCTTTCTTTCTAGGTGCCATGCTTGAGATTATTTGCGGTGTCTCGCCATAAGAGTCACTACCGATCAAGCAGTAAGTACACCCCCGGCGGACGCAGGGCAGGCGCGCACGTGAATGTTTGCCTCCAAACGCAGCGGGGATGCATGCACACAATGCTCCGTACGTGCCAATACCGTACGCCACGGCGGCTGTGTGGGTGTTATAGCAGGGAGGGCAACATGAAGGGTAACACCCCAGCAACCCCAGCAAGGCTGGCCTGGTCGAGCGGCGGAAGGTTGAAGGATACCCGTCACGCGCAATGTACATATAGTGATAGAAGGCGTAATGATGGGGCAATAAGGAGCACTCGCGGGCCGCGACGGGTTGGATGCGCCGCGGGCCCTGGCCCCAAGGGAGCGAATGCCGGGCGGAGCCGGTCGTTGAGCGACTCGAGGGACGTGCCAGTAGTGAACAGCAGCAGTGGCGGTGGGTCATCCAATGTGAGAAATGATACAGCCACGCCGGCAGCCAAACTCCGCACTGGACCACGTACGGGCACGTTGTGGTACTGCTGTGAGGAGGCCGGGCTGAGTTGGGATGCCTGCCGACCGCCAAGCCCACGCACAGGGCGCTGTCAGCCTGGCCACCAACATGTGAGCCTGTGCCGCCATACGCTCTGAGTTGTAATTACACATAGCACACTTCTCGTAGCACTTCGGTGATAAGTACGTAATTGCCCCGGGAGAAGTAAGGCCGGGGCTGAAAGGAACCAAGGTTGGTGCCGTAGGCGTCCACTCGCGAGTGGGCAGGCGACACAGTTGGCATGGGTCTCTGGGTTCATGAGGCATTGACAGAACACGCTGCCCCTGCTATGGCTCTGACGAAGTAATATGTATGCATACATGTCCACTCATGTCCTAATGAGGGATGGGCAGGGAGCGTGTCGCGTGCCGCACAGCACGCAACTTGAATTGAGGCCATAACATGACACAGATGCCGGGCGTGCCATACAGGCGGCCAACTCCACGGCACAAGTCAGCTTGACGCATCCACAGATACATACATGGCGCCTGACTCTGGGATGGGATCTATCGGTCTGACTGTGGGGTCGATGCTACCCCGGCATGGATCTGGGTTGAACGGTTGGTGGTACCATCGCGCGGGCGTGGTGGGTCGAGTAGCGTGTTTCATGCACGGCACTCCCGCTAACCAGCTACACACCGCAGTGTACCGGTTGTCCAACAAATACATTCAGACCATTCTGGTATCCCACTCAAACCTGCGCCAGTGTCAGGAAAAGCGCTTGCCAAGTCGGCTACCCGCTTGCACAGGATGGCGAGCGGTTGACTGGCATGTGTACAGGCGGGGTGGGCCAACAAGAGGGGAGGGTGGATGGGTGCAGTGACTCGGTGGTGGCGAAGGGGCACCACCGCGAGCAGCGACAGCTCAGCCCAACACACGAACGCCATCCACACCCACCAGGCAGGCTGTAATCCCAGCTCCGACCGTATCTCGCAACACAATGTTGGTTGGGCTCATTGCGTGACACAGCGTCCGATGCCTGGTTCCGGGCTGCAGGAAGGAGCCCCGGCATGGTTATGCGTCATGCGGTATTGTACTGGCTAGGCAATAGCATGCTGGCCGAACTGCACAAAACTCCACATCGCTCATTGAGGGCGAAAGATCCGGAAACAAATTCGGCACTTGGGCCTAGCGCACATATCGAATGCATATAGGTTGGCTCGGGGTGCGTCAGCCAGACTACAAGGGTGATGCCGCGTGATAGCATGATGTGCGTGCGGACCTCAAGACGTACAGGGTGACGCATGATCACGTAAGCCCGCTCCGTTGTCAACACGAAGCAATAGCGAGGCGCAGGCTTGCCGCGCACGGTGCACTCAAGGCGTATTGCGACAGGGCACGCAGCAGGGCACGCACGCAACAAGTCGGAGCGTCCATAACGACAGGGCAGGCAGCATAATTGCATGCGGCACACGGGCCATATCGCAAGACCCATCTCCATAGCACTTGATGCGAGGCGCAAACCCTGTTACTGGCGGCACACACGCCGCATCCGAACGTGGCGCTCAGACCACACAATGTCCACAACGCAAAGGCATGTACAACGAAGACATGTACAACGAAGGCATGTAAGCATTTCAATGCCGTCTGTAATCCACAACACAAGAGTGTGGAGCCCGTTGCTTGCGGCACACAGGTCGTATCATAAGGGCACGTATGCCATCAAAGCAAGGGTGCGAAGCCCGTTGCTTGCGGTACACAGGTCATATCATACGGGCACGTATGCCGTGAATTGTCCATTAAACAAGGGTGCGGAGCCCGTTGCTTGCAGCGCACAGGTCGTATCATAAGAATACGTATGTGGCGCATTGTCCATGAAGCAAGGGCGCGGAGTCCGTTCCCTGCGGCACACTGGCCGTATCATGAGGGCACATATGCCGTCCATTGTCCATAAAGCAAGGGCACGGAGCCCGTTGCTTGCGGCGCACAGGCCGTATCATAAGGGCACGTATGCCGTCCATTGTCCATAAAGCAAGGGCACGGAGCCCGTTGCTTGCGGCACACAGGCCGTATCATAAGGGCACGTATGCCGTCCATTGTCCATAAAGCAAGGGCGCGGAGCCCATTGCTTGCGACGCAGAGGCCGTATCATAAGGGCACGTATGCCGTCCATTGTCCATAAAGCAAGGGCGCGGAGCCCGTTGCTTGCGGCGCACAGGCCGTATCATAAGGGCACGTATGCCGTCCATTGTCCATAAAGCAAGGGCGCGGAGCCCATTGCTTGCGGCGCACAGGCCGTATCATAAGGGCACGTATGCCGTCCATTGTCCATTAAGCAAGGGCGCGGAGCCCATTGCGTGCGGCGCACAGGCCGGATCCCAACGGCACACACGCGAGCTTTCCCCAAGGGCACGCGGGCCCTGCGGCCTGGATAGGCGGACAGCAGAAGTACCGCGCCAAAAATCCTGAGGGCCTTGGGGGGAGGGGGTGGCACGATGGAAGAATAATGTGGAAAGCTATGAACTGTAAAGCGACGGGTAGACACGAAGGCACGGCAAGCAGGACCGCGCATGGCAAGCAAGTAGCCCGCCCGCACAGCTGTGTATGCCCTTTTGCTTTCAGTGACTTGCCGAACGCCTTGTCCGCAACGCTTCACGCGGCTTTGCTCCGCTTGATTGTTCCGCTCTGCTCCGATATGCTCCCGATTGCGGCCCCGAACCAAAGCGTGGTCCAAAGCGCCAGAGAAGCGTTGAAGGGCATTCCCTTACGATCAGGGAGCGAGCGTAATCAAGCTAAGGGGTTCCATTGAGCAGGATCGCGCAACAAAAACGCTGCAACTCCGTTTGAGTGTATATTAAACGCTTTTTCAGTCCATACATGGTAAAGTATAGTTAGAACCAGGTATAGGATTGCAAAGAAAGTCCGGAAATGTAGGGAATGTTTAAGTGCGACACACTGAGGTCACCGTCCCGGCAGAGGGACGATCCGATAATACAGTACAGAAGCACAACGGCAGATAAAGCGCCGTGTGCTCCTGACGCCTACAAGACCCAGCTCGGCCCGGCCCCATGCAGGCACGTACCCGAGCGTCCTGCACCGTGCGTGACTTTAACGCAACACGGCAGTTACGTCGCAATAACTAGACTTATCTCCACTGCGCTGCGATAAGTCAGCGCATAATGCGTGCGGCCCGAACCCTCGGCAAATGCACCACGATCACAGCACCGGCCCTGCCCATGCTCTTACCCACCCCGGGCATAAAGCATCCATTTCGCAGCACTGCTCCTTATACCGACTTCGGGCGGTAGGCCGGTCAACCTACCGGTAACTGCTTATGTCGCCTGCTCCGCACCACCGCACACGACACTGCATCTTCTGACATCAGCACCTCATCATGTGTGACCTCCATCCAGCAGCTGCCAGCGCACCCTGCCGCCGCAGATGTAGGCGGCCCGCACACAAACGGCGGCCACAGACGCATCCACCGGCCACAGACGCATCCCTGTCGCACCCAACAAAGCATCCCTTGTTCCCCACGCTTTCCTACCCAACCGACCGTGGTGCTCATTTGACTCGCCTGCGAAAGCTTCGTGGCTGCATTCGCACCACACCGAACGCAATGTACCCATTCGGCACAGCCACATTCCCCCACATCCACGCCAATGGGCGGCCCACGCAAGGCCTGCCCAGCCCACGAGCCTCTGCCGCCCGTTGGCCCCCACACTGAACCACACAGCACCTGGGTCGCCTCCTGCCCATCAGGCCGGCAACTACCGAAAATGCAACCAGGAGGTGCGTGCGCACAGTCTCGGAAGAGGGTATCACAGCTAGCAGGCAGCACAGCTAACCGCCTCCTCGTCAAGGCACGGTAGCCTCCTGCACTCCCTCCGCTAGCGCCCTTATCCTAGTCCTAGCCCCCACGCACTGCCCTCGTCTGCCAAGCGTTCTAATCAGACCCTTCAAAGCCGAGCTCGAATCTTGACACGGGCCCTGTCAAGCAACACCCCATCCCATCCCGCCACATTCCGTCCGTCAGTCAAGCCAAGCACCCATGCTCTCGCGCCATCTAGGCAGCAAGCAAGCAAGCATGCATGCATTTACTTGACGGGGTAGACCCAGGAGAACTTGTCGTCGGCCTTCTCGGTCTGGATGTCGGTGAGGGCCGAGTACATCTCCAGAGCCACCGGGCCGGCCTGTGTGGCAAGGGCCGGATGGGGGGGAGGGGGCATGCATGATTAAAAGGGGGGGGGGTACATGACGATGCTGAAATGCAACTGCTGGGGACTGTGGGCTGTGTGGCCGCCGGAGGGCCGCCACTTCCTCGCCACGCCTGCACCTCGCATTCCCCCACCGACATGCCGCACCAGGCCCCCTGCTATTGCCTCCCCTTCCCCACTGCCCCTCCCCACTGCTACTGCCCCTCCCAACCGCTACCGCCCCGCCCCCCACCACCACCACCACGGTCCCCGCCCCCAGCTACTAAAACCCACCAGTCTGCCGCTGCCACCCCCTTCAGCCCCCCTGCTGCCGCCACCCCCTTCAGCCCCCCCTGCAGCGCCCCACCCCCTCGCGGCCTTCCTGCTGCCGCCAAAACGCACCTGTCCGGGCGCGGTGTAGGCCTTCTTGTTGCCGCGGTAGGTCATGGAGCCCACCGAGGACACCACCACAGCCGTGCCGGTGGTGAAGATCTCGTCGGCCTGTGGAAAACAAGGGGTGGGGGGGGGCGGGGGGGTTGAGAGGGGTTAAGGGGGCGGGCATGCGCGCCAGCATACTGTTCAGTAGAGACCCGCTCCAGGAACGGCTGACCCAAAACCCGAAAAGCACCCAGATATCCATTGCGTTCTTGCTGCTGATGGCCCAAATCCCATGCATGCACCTGCTCTTGCAGCTCCTCCATTCCCCTGCATTCTTGCAGGCAACGGTGAAAGCAGTCCCCTGCCCCCATTCCACTCCCCCACCCCCGCTACCCTTCTCTGGATCACCTTTGCAACAACCCCCTCCGGCCTCCCCTTCGGCCTCCCCTCCGGCCTCCCCCTCCGGCCTCCCCTCCGGCCTCCCCCTCCGGCCTCCCCTCCGGCCTCCCCCTCCGGCCTCCCCTCCGGCCTCCCCCTGCTCATACCTCCATGGCCTCGTGCACGGACACGGCGGCCTCCTGCACGTCGTAGCCGCGGCTGCGCGCCAGCTCGATGATGGAGCGGCGCGTCACACCGGGCAGGATGGTGCCCTGGGGGTTGTGTGTGCGTGTGTGTAGGGGGGGTTACATTCATGTTAAATAAGACGAGAGGGGCAGAGGGCGTAGCCAGGAGCAATGGTACAGATGCCACGTAGTAGTGGGGGTTACATGCATTAAGTTGTAGTTGGGGGGGGGGAGGGGGAGCGTAAATACCAGCCCAAATTGAACCAAACCAACCCGAACTAGCGGAGCACAGGCAGAGGCGACAGTTGCAAGCCTGGGGTTGGGGTTTGGAGGAAAGGGGGGAATGCCGGTAGCCGTCCATGACTGACGGCGTGAATAAACGGTTCGGGAGGTTGCAGTGGTGGTGAGTAGCAGAAGGCAGGGCGAGCACTCACCGACAGCGGCGGCGTCTTTATCGTCTTGCCCTTGACCACGAAGATGTTGCATGAGGACACCTCCTCCAGGTACGTATCCGTCTTGGCGTCAAGGTACACCTGAGATGGTGGGGGTTACACGCATTAAAATTTACGAAGCGAAGTCGTAGCCAGGTACAAAGGTACACAGTAGTCGTCGTTACCGATGTCCGCGGAGATGGTGGGGGAGGAGGTGAAGGAGGTGGTGTACGGGGAGGAGGAGGACGTGTGATGATGAGGACGATGACGAGGGTTAACAGCCCCGGGCACCCACTACGGTTGGCCGACAGCCCCAAATTCCTCCATAGAAACTTCGAGGCACACCGCCGTATTCTCTGATTCGGACAAGATTGCCGTCCTCCACCCGCCCCCCCCCCCCGCCCGCCCGCCGCCTGCTCCCCCCCCAGCCCTCCAGCCCGCCACCCGCCACCCGCCACCCACCACGTCAGCAAAGCCGTTCTTCTTGGCCTCCAGCTGGGTGACCAGCACCTGTGTGTGTTTGGGGGGTTGGGGGGACAGGTGTGGGCGTTGTGTTGTGTTGGAGGGCGAGGGGAGTGGGTCGGAGGCAGCCAGCGGGCACGGGCCCCAGACGGAGCCAGACAAAGAGGCTAACGGCACGCCTCATAAATGGCTACCCCGCCCCGCCCCCCTCTGTTTTGGTCCCCCCAGCAGCGACACCGGCTGACAGCCCCCGGCTTGTGCTGCTGGCCTTTGATGTCATATGCTGCTGCTACTGCGGCTGCTGCTGCAGCACACACGTCGCTCCAGCTGCAAAGCAGCAGCTCACGCCGCCGTCCCCTCTTGCCGCCGCCGCCGCTGCCGCCGCTGCCGCCGCTGCCGCCGCTGCCGCCGCTGCCGCCGCTGCCGCCGCTGCCGCCGCTGCCGCCGCAGCCACCGCTGCCTTCCGCTGCCTTCCGCTCCTGCTGCCGCTGCTACCCTCGAGGCTCCGCGACCCCCCCCCCCCCCCACACACACTGCTGGTCCCCTCATCTCCCTTAGCCGCCGCCGCATCCGCCAACCCCCCTGTTGCTGCCGCCGCCCCCCGCGGCCGCCCCCTACTGCCAGCACTGCCGCTAGCTGGCTCACACACCGATCCTGCCGCATGGAGGTCCCTCTTCACACAGCCGCCACCACCACCGTTACTGCAGCTGCTGAGAGGCTGCTGCTGGCTGTTAGGGGGCTGCTGCTGCTGCTCGCGCCGCTCTCCCCCGGGTGGCGGCCACAAGTGTCCGATAGCGGCAGCAGCAGCCGCAGCAGTAGCAGCAGTAGCTGCCGCAGCCGCAGCCGCTGACCAGCCCACCGCCCAACCACCCAGCGGCCAGGGCCAGGCGCGGCCCTGGCGGCCGTGCCCTCCCCACCCAGACCCGGCACCGACAGCCGCGCATTCCCTTTTCTATCCCATAACCTCACCCCCTCACCCATCCCTTCTCTGCCCACACGCGCACGCGCCCTAACGCACGCACGCGCCCTAACGCACACGTGCAAGCGCGCAGTGCCACGCAGGCGCGCTGTCACACACTCGCCCAGCCTATAACGCGCCCTGCCGCACACGTGCCAGCGCGCAGCTGCCACGCACGCAGGCGCGCCCTCACCGGCGAGTAGTTGCCCGCCGCCTTGGTGCCGCCCATGCCTCCGGGCGCGGCGCGGTGGAAGCGCTCCTCCACGATGAGGTCAATGGGGGTCAGCTGGCCGCCCTGTGTGTGTGTGTGAAGTTGGAGGGGTAGAGGAGGAGGAGGAACAGGGTAGGAGGAGAGCACGAACCGACCTGGGCATTCTCCTAATGTGGCGGCCGCAATGCACCAAAAACACACCTGCCCAGTTCAGGCCCCTCAAGCCCCCGTTGACCAGGGACTTGAAGAAACAAGCCTGCGCCTGACGCAACTCCGTTACTTCCCCTGCCCCCTCTCCCCTGTTGCCCGCCCCCATACCCTGCTGTCCCCTCCCCTCCCCTCCCCATCCCTGCCCCTCCCCACCCCAACCCATCTGCTGCACCCCCCCCCCGCCCCCCCCCCCCCGCCCCGCACCCGCCTTGAAGTAGGCCCCCACGGCGGCGGCGAAGATGGCAAAGGTGTAGGCGGGCGCCGGGCCCAGGCCCAGGATGGGTCCGGTGCCCATCAGCAGCGGGCGCAGGTAGAGGGAGCCCTTGCCCATGGGGGGAACCTGAGGCGGGGGGCAGCCGGTCATGGGGAGAACGGAGTAAGTCAGTCAGAAGATTGAAGTGTCGACGTCCAGCAGGGTCCTCCCGTGCTCTCTTCCCTCCCTCCCTCTCTTGTTGTTGGTTTCCTTGGATTGAACACACTATCCCTCCCTCTCCCCATCCCAAAATCTCCCGCCCCTCTGCAGTCCACTCACGTAGTCTAGGTTGTTCTCCACGGTGGCACGCACCGCCTCCACGAACTGGTCCTCGGGCACCGACGGCATGGACATGCGCGCCGCGCCCGCCTTGAAGCGGGCCGCGTTCTGGTCGGGGCGGAACAGCACCACCCGGCCCTTGGCGGACTCCTGGGCCTATGGGTGTGTGTGGAGGCGGTGGTTGGGAAAGGTGAGTTTGAGAGTTGGTTTGAGAGTTGGTTCGAGACTTGGTTTGAGAGGGGTCCCCGTGCCTTCTTTTGAGGCTTGGATTGATGAACAGAGCGAAGCCGAGCGAAGCCGAGCGCTCTATGTTTATCATCCCTGCCCCCCGTACACACAGTCCCAGCCGCGCCGCACCTTCATGCCCTCGAAGATGGCCTGGCCGTAGTTGAGCACCTGCATTTGGGGGAATGGTGATAGAAGGGCGCCGAGGTGGATGTGGTGGTGACCCCGAGGATGTCTAGGTACACAGTGCATTGGCGGCATTGGTAGGGGTATTGCCAGTCTGGCACCGTGTGCGCCGCCCGCCAATCCCCATTCACCCGTGCGCCAGGCCCTGTCCCCAGCCCTCCACTCGCCGATGCAGCCGCCGGGACGCACGACAGCAACCAGGTCGCCACCGCGCCGTCACATCGCCACGCCCTCCACCTCGCCCTCCACCCCGGGAAGAACGCCAAATGCCCCTCCGTACGCGGCGTTGCGAGGCTGGGTGCTCCGGTGCCGCGTCATGAAGCTGCTGACAACATCCCCCCCTTCAGTGCATCCTGTACCGCTTTTCCAACCATCTTTGCACCCCCCCTCCCCGCTCTCGCACCCCTCCTCGCTGCGCCCGGCACCCTCCCACGCCCCCCACACTCTCACACCCTCCCACGCGTCCCTCCCTCCCTCGCCCCCAAAATCCCTCCTACCAAACTCCCCAGCCCCAGCCTCCTGCCAGCCCCCTCCCCACCTCCCCCCACCTCCCCACCTCCCTCCCCTCCCCACCTGCGCGCTGGGCATCATGTTGAGGGGGCCGTAGGGCACCAGCTTGCCGCTGTCCCAGCCCTTCTCCGGCGTCCACTCCGCCACATACATGGTCTGGTTGGATGTGGTTTTGTGATGTTGACGGGGCGAGAGCGGCAGCGGGTTGGCGGTGGCTTTGGCATTGGCTTTGGTTGCGGACGCAGTGGTGGTGCGTGGTGGTGTGCAGCAGACTGGCGCAGCGCCAAACTGTGCCAGTGCAACCCCCGCAGTTCCCCAGCCTCCAAACACACACGCCAGGTGCATTGTGACAAAGTGGCCTGCCGCTTGCAGCCCACGCAAGAACTCGTCTGCGCCGTCCCCCTCTCCCGTCCGCCAGGCCCCAACAGCAGTCGCGTAACCCTCCGCACGCCGCGCCCGCGCCCCTGTGCGAGCTTACCGCAGCAACGTCCTTCAGGCCGAAGCCCAGGCTGTCCCAGTCAATGTTAGCCTTGGCCCTGCATGAATGCAGGCCAGCAAGTTCAGCACCAGGCCCTCCCGGAAAAGCGAGTGCAGCGAGCGAATGCATACCTGCGCTCGCCAGCGACGGGCGCCGCAGCAGCAGCGATCGTGTGCAGGCGCGTCCGCGCAATGTTGGCAGCGCCGCATCGCCGCAGGCACCTGCAGATGGAGCAGCACGCCGAGCATAAGCACGCGGCGGCGGAATGCGCAGTGTTGCGGACTTGCTGGCAACAATTGAAGACGCCAGGGTCATGAAGCATGAAGATCAGAGCATTTCCGACTTACTGGGCCTTCGACGGAGCAAGAGAGCGGTTCATCTGTGGACACCACGAGGAATGTTCAGCGACCGAGGGCTCTTTGAATCCGGTCCTTTGCCCAATTCAGGGATTACACGCACCGTTGGAAGAAGGTTCTGCCAAAGGCGGAAGCCCAAGCTCATATAGCACGGAGCAGCACTGAACCCCCACTGAGACAACTCAACGCGCGCCTGAGGAGGCCTAGATGATGTTGATATAGACCTATACAAAGCTGCTGCGAGTGCGCCTGCAGAGGTGGGAGGCACGCTGCGCATGGGCGTCGCCCCTGCCGATTTGGCCTTCACGAAGCTGGGTGGGTAAGGCCTGTAGCCTGGGTGACACAAAAATATAAGAGTTGCGTAGAGCGCGGCGCGGGAGGGCAAAGCTTGGGGTGTTGCAGACTTGGAAGTCCCCCAGTCGCGGGGTAACGACGTCACGGCCCTTACAGTCAGTGCCACGCCAGGCTGCGTACTCAGCTAACAGCGGTGGTCTGCCAAAGCATTATTTTCGAGGCTGTCGCAATTTGCGAGTTGCGAATTCCTAAAATAAAGGGCGAGGTGCGAGGCTTGCAAGCGAGCGTTATGAGTCCCTTTTTCCCGCGCAGAGTCTCCAACCGCCAGCGCGCTGCCCGATCGCCAAAGCGTGAGCAGCTTCACGTCAACGCCCCAACTCTCAAAAGATACTTGCTGGCACAACGTCCTGTACCTCAGTTACAGAGCCTCGAAAGACTACCGCAGCTTGTCCGCCTTCACAGAGCCCCACGGCGTACCCTCCTGCACAAGCCTTGTCTCCCCACCTTGCATGTTCGCATGCCCATACGCACCTAACTAGTGTTGTCATGCCTGATCGGATACCTCTGCGCGACCATTCAGCTCCTGCGCACAAATATCCATCATCGTGCGCTCTTAAAGAGCTCATTCAAGTCTGGCTTACTCATCGCGTCACACCGGTGTCAAGTGCGCCCCAACCAAAAAGCTACCGTCGTCAATCTATAGCGCCCATGCTAGAATCTAGATGGGCCCGCAAGCTCATTGTACAAACAGCCCCAACCACATGCAGGAAATCACACCCAGACACACATAACATGCGCAGCGGGTCCTGTCCTCCTCACAGCCAACGGAACAGCGGCCCCGCGGCGCCCTCAAGTAAACTGGCGCTGCCGCCATCACCTACGCATGCGGCTCTGCTGCTATCTGCATGCTCTCCCGGTCTCCCACACGCAACAGCAGCCACAGCGAGTTGCCTGCTGGGGCCGCCGCTGTGTGCCGCAGCCGCGTCTCCCTCCGCTGCGGCCCCTCCTCCGCAGCCGCCAAGCCCGTGTGTGCCACAGCCGCGTCTCCCTCCTCCGCGGCCCCTCCTCCGCAGCCGCCCCGCCAGTGTGTGCCTCAGCCGCGTCTCCCTCCTCCGCGGCCCCTCCTCCGCAGCCACCAGCCCTGTTGGCTTACATGAACGCCGCGATCTCCTTGGAGGCGCGCTGCAAGAGTGTCAGGCGCTTGCGGATGGTGTCGCGCTGCGCCGCGATCTCCTCGCTCTCGTTGATGAGGCGGCGCAGCTGCGGCTCCTCCTTGCCCGCCACCTCCTCCTGCAGGTCCAGCAGCAGCCCTGACTTGGCGGGCACCACCTGTGGGATCGGGGAGCAGGCGGCGGGAGGCGGGAGGAGCATGCAAGGTTGTTTAGTGAGGGTAAGTGAGCGCGCATGCAACTCAACTTGCACCTTTTCACGCTTGACCGATTTCTACTTTCACCGGCCGCCTGTGCCCGGCTTAAGAGCAACTACCATCTTGCCCGCCAACCCTCCGCCATCACCACGGCCGCAGGCACGCACCATGGTGTGCACGATGGCCTTGGGCACGGTGGCCAGCATCTGGCCCTTCACGATGGCCAGGTAGGCGGACACGTGGTCAGAGATCTTCTGCAGGTGCGCGTCCGCCGGCGGCAGGTTGTCGTAGCGCTTCTCGAAGCTGTGGGGTGGGGTTTACATTCATAGTCAGTTAAGGAAGTGGTAGACGGTAGAGGGAAAGGCATGCGCGCAGGCGCACGAGGGCGTGGGTGCAACACGGCAGGAGCGGGTAGGACAGGGCAGCGGCCAACGGCATACATTGCGGTGCGCACTGAGGCTGCTGTGTGCATGCATGGGTTGCCAGGATCCGCTCGTGGTTTCAGTCAAGCACGTGTATTTGCAAGCCCTCACGCCCGACCCCAGCGTCCCCTGCTCAGATACCCACTTTCCCACCTACACCAGCCACAATAAGTGCCACGCCCACACCCGGCGCTCACAGGTTGTCTCCGGCGAGCGTGTAGAAGGCTGGCCGCGGGCGCGAGGGGTCGTAGGCGTAGGACTCGGCCGCCACAATCTCGCGGAAGAAGGAGGCGGACAGGTAGGACGCCTCCATGTCCACCAGCGTGCGCACCATGCCGTCCGCGTCCTTGCGCAGCTTCTCTGCAGAGTGCAAGGGCGTAAGGAAGAACATGTGACAGAGTGTTGGGCAATTGCTGACACACACGGCTTTTTGCTTATCTTCATAGAGTTGTTCGGGGGAGACGAGCGGTGGATGCTGCGAGTCAGGTCAGGTGGATAGGAGCAGCTAGAGAACCCGATACGTCACTCAATGAGACCGGCCAGTCGCACCGTGCTGTGTGCTGCGTACACAGTCGCGAAACCCGCCCCACCCAGCCCGGCCCCATCTGGGTGCCCCTTGTCGCACGAAAGCTCACCCAACGTGCTGGCCGCGTGGTTGATGATTTCCGACTTGAGGTTGAAGAAGCGCGCGAGGTCGCGGCACTCGGGCGTGTTGACCGCCAGCGTGACGATGGATTTAAGGATTTGGTGCACCTGCGGACACGCGCATCCAGCCGGCCTGGTCACGCAATTGCAATGCAAACTACAAAACGTCCCCTCGTGCGCTGGCTAGCCCCTTCACACAACGGCTGCGCATTTGCTAGCCCGTATCATTGATTCAATCGCACGCCTGTGTACCGATACTGGGCCTCCTGCCTTGCCCTGAACAACCCTCCTCCCCCCCCCGCGGCGCTGCCTTCACCTGCTCGATGGCGTTGAGCGCGGGGTCGCGCAGCAGCGACAACCCGTCCTCGATAAGGCGGCGGTAGCCGTTCTCGGGCGCGATAATGTGCGGCTGGTAGCCGTCCGCCTCGTTCACCACCATCTAAACAGGGGAAGACAAACAAAAGGAGTGAAGGGGAAGCAGTGTTCAGTCCTGCCCTTGCCCCGGCAGACGAGCGTGTACGCAAAGCAATGAGCCCATGCGACTTCTACCCTACGCCGTACACACATCCATGCCTCGCGCCTCTCCTCCAGCTCCTATCGCACCTGCACGTTCTTCAGCGTCAGGATCTTCTGGAAGGGCAGCTTGTTGATGGCCTCCTTCAGCTTGATCTCAAACACGTCCAGCACCTTCTCGCCACCTGCACAACAAAACAGTTCGAGGTGCCCGGGTTAGCCCATGGCTTCAATCGCGTGATCTCCTGGCCACACATCAAGCCACGGCGCGTACGGAGCGGCTCCGCCCGCTTGCTGAGCACCACCCAGTGCTAGCCCCCACCGTTCCCCCCACAAAACCTGTGACGCGCTGCTGCCCGCCCCCCCCCCCCCACACACACACGCACCGTCCTTGCCGCCGTCCACAATGCGCTCGAAGGCGCGCTCCATCTTCTGGCACAGCTGCAGCGTCATATGCAGCATGGCGCCGCGGCTGTGGCTCACGTCGCCTCCCAGAGCCTGGCATGAGGGATGATGGGATGAAGGCAGATAAGGGTGTAAGGATGTAAGGTGAGAGTGTTCAGGTGAAGTTCTAAAACGGGCCAGATTGTAGCCACGCTGTTTGTGCTCCCGGCCGTGGCGAACGCCCCCGGCTATGCAAGCATGCGCGGCCCCGGCCGGCACCGAGGGATTGACGCACCGTGAGCTCCTTTTGGAGCTTGGCGATGGTGCCCTCGATGTAGGACTGGATGGAGGGCAGGCTCTTCATGATCTCGTTGATCAGGTGGTTGGAGAGCTTCTCCGCCAGGAAGGTGGTGCCGGTGTTCTGTGGCACGGGTGCAGGTGCGGGTAGATTAGCCCAAGCTCATAGGAATCAAGAAGACCCAGAACCCGAAGCTGTAGGGATGGTGGTGGCGCGCGTTCTATCTGTAGGACTCGGACACATGACCCCAACAGTCCACCCCAGCCATGCAAACACAAAATCCAAACACGCGTCCCCCGCTTATACGCACACGCCGCCCCCCACGCCCCCACGCACCTGCAGGTCCTGGTACTCGGGCTTGCCCTTGAAGAACTCCTGCTCGCGGGCGCGCGCGTCCTTCATGGTCACCTGCGGGGCAGAGGGGGCGAGGAGTGTAAGAGCGCACACACATACACACATGTTATAGCGGTTGTGTCCTCCCTCGTGCTCTCAAAGACAGGCTACGCATGCGCTTCCCCACTGCCCCAACCCCAGCCCCAGCCCCAGCCCGACGAGCTGCCGCCGCCTGCCGCCGCCACACCTAACAACCCTCCCCAATATGCACCCTTCGCCTGCCGCCACCTGCCACCTCTCCCTCCGCCCGCTGACACCTTCCCCCGCCCGCCCGGGCGGCTGCCCCCAGACCCCTCCCCCACCTTGCTGTTGAGGTCGGCCTGGCCGCGGTTGACCACCGCCACCCAGCCGTGCTTGAGCTTCAGCGTCTTGCCCAGCAGCACGTCGCGGCAGTCCGTGCCGCGGTCCATAATGTCCACCTTGGTCAGCACACCTGTTTGGTTGGGGTTGGTTAATTGGAAGGGTGGTTGGCAGGTTTGTTGGTTGGGCGAGGCAGGCTCTTCCCGCATGTCACACGGTGCCCGTGTACCTGCCATGCTGCCCCCCCCCCCTTCCAGGCCTTCGGTATCCCTAGCTCTGGTGCGCTGTTCGCAATGGCGCCTTCATCGCTAACTGCGCGTCCGTGTTACGCCTGCGGCTGCAATCAGCTGCACGTGCAGCCCCCACGGCCTTGTCGTCAACTACCGTACCCTTCCTTCAGGTCCTATGCAGCCCTTCTCTCGCCCCTCTCTCGCCCCTCTCTCACCCCTCTCACGACCTTTCCAACAGGTCGCCCTCCCACAGTGCCATGCTTAAGGCCAGGCAACGGCGAAAGCAAGACCACCCATCCAGGACCTGCTGGCCCTCGGCTTCGCATCCGCCGCCAAATGGGCCGCAAGGACCGCCAACCTGCTATCCTCCATCCACGTCTCCCACTGGTCCCTGGTGCTGTAGCAGCTCCAGCCCACGCCCCGTCTCCGCCCGCCATCCCCGGGCATCGCCCGCCCCCAACCACCAGCCCCCCGCCCCCACCATTATGTCTGCATCTTGCGGTTCGTTCTAAACTCTTGGCTTCTCTCTGGGGCAAGCGGCCCCTCACCCCTCACCCACGCCCCTCCCGCACAGCCGCCACCCACCAATGGTGCGGTCGCCGGAGGGGTCCACGTCGCGCGCCATGCGCAGCGCGTCCGAGGTGGCCAGATCCGCGTTGGCGGGCGTCACGGCCAGGATGATGGCGTTGTCCGACTTGACGTACTGGCGAGCCATGTCGTCCAGCTCCTGCAACGTTGCATGATCCACCCCCATTCCCCCCAGAATAGTTTGGGCTTGGTGAAGCTGACTAGAATGCCTGACTGCCACATGGGCAAGCACTTATAAGGCACGCAGCGCTCGTGCTCGCGTGGTTGTATGGGCCATGCCATCTCCCGTTTTGTGTTGTGGAATGTGTGGTACGTGCCCTGGTCGTGTGTCGAACCCGGTTTGCGACCACACGCCGTCAAGCGTGCAGCCATGCGCCGTGCTCGTGTGCGCTCCCGGTGTGTGGGCGCCATGTGGAAAGATTGTACGCGCATGCTGCGTTATGCTGTGGGTCGCTTGCGTGAGACGTGAGGCGAGCGCCGCCTGAACCCTCACACCATGCCCCACCACCGCACCTGCACAATGGACGCGGGCTGGCCGTCGATGGGCACCTTGGTCAGGCCTGCACGGGAAAGAGGCCGGGCAGGGCGGGCCGCGCGAAGTGAGGTAAGTCCTGCAGAACCTGGGCCGGAGGGTGCTGCGCGCTATGAACTAGCGCGCGGATCCAAGATGCCGAACACCCAGAACAAGCCACACGGCCAGCGGCTCAAGCTTTGCGGCTGGCAACACGCCCCGGAAGCTTGCGGGCTTGGCCGGCGTCAGACAGATGAAGCAGCCACATCCACGGCGGCATTTCATACGGTCCGTACGACCATCCACTCCATATTGCACGGGCGGTAGCTAGTCGGCTAGTCGGCTCGACTTACCGGGCATGTCCACCAGGGTCAGGTTGGGCACGTTGACGGAGTAGACGGTGAGGTAGATGGGGTCGGGCGACACCACCTTGGTGCCGCCCTGGCGCTGCAGGTGCCGCGTCGTCTCGTCCTCGATCTCCGTTGTGATATCGTCTGTCGAAGTGCGGCAAGGCAACGTGGTTGCATCGGGGGGAGGGAGGATGAGAACATGATGCATTGCGCCGCTTCTGGCTCCATGGTTTGCTTGAAGCTGCTGCGGAACGCGCGGGCTGGGGCATGACGAACGCGCACTCGACCGAGACGGCAGGCAGTCCCCTCCGCGCTGTGTGGCTGAGACCACGGCCTGCCAGGTGTATTTCTCGCGTCGGAGTACTAACCGGCACACCGGAACCTCGCCACCGTCCTCTGCCTGTCTGCTCGCCGCCCCAATCCCATCCCCCCGGCTGCCTTGTGGCAGACCCTCTCCTGAGGCTGTCTCACCGAAGTTCGTGAACTTGCGCCCGGGCGCGTGGGCGAACTCGCCATAGTCGACCGCGTTGGGGTCGTCGGTCTTCACGAGCTGGAGCACCAGCGGGCGACGGGTGACAATACCCGTGCCGCGAGGCAGGAAATCCCTGCCCACCACCGCCTCGAGCACCGATGACTTGCCCGAACTCTGCAGTCGTGGGGCGTGCTCGTTCAGGCGCCTCGTCCCCGAGCAGGATCGATCAAGGCAACACACGAAATGCGCCAAACTACAGCGCAGCGGGGTTTGCCAAACAGCCCCTGCTTGCTGTCAAACCCGTTGCAAGCATGATGGAAGTCCAGCCTGCCCGCAGGCACAGGCTTTGCGAGGACAACCCCAACTGCCCCCAGCTCCCTCCTCTTCTGCAGCACCGACCCTCCGCCCGGGCAACAGCACGCACCTGGCCTCCGACCACCACAATGGTTGGCAGGCGGTTCCAGAGGATGCTTTGAGGGCTCAGCGCATTGTCACCAAGAGACGTGCAAATTTGCTGCAACTTATTCACAAGCCCGATCACGCGCTCCATCTTTCCAAAAGCTTTGGCCCTCTCGGGAAAGCCTAGATGATGTTGAAGCAGAAGGGGGCCTAATCGCACAGAAGGTGAGGGGTCGCGATGGAAGTGCTCGGGAGTTGCAGTTTAGAGTACGCGTAGTCCTGTCACAAGGTATATGGAGCTACGATAGAACGACAGCGACCTGCGCAGCTCTACTCAAACACGGAGGACGTGCTCGAGCGGGGAAGCAAACTCGGTTGGCACCCATGCAGACTCTGGTCCCATGCATGGGCGAAGGGCGACGGGCTCCTTTGGGGGTGTAACCATGGCCCAAACGTTCTTTGGTATTAACCGTTGTACATTCACTCGTGCCTAGGCCGTCAAAATACAGGACTTCTCCTCAGCAAGCAACCTGTGCCTGTGCCTTCATTTGGCCTGTGACGTTCATATAGAACTGAAGCTTGCACTAGCAATACGTGTACTGGCCACCCTTGACCGTTTACGGTGCTGAGCGCGAAAACATAACCATGACTGGTGCTGCGCCTGATAACGGGGCCCCTATCGGGGGTTTCTTTGACGAGTTCAACAAGGACCCCGCGAAGCTGGTGCGTCGGCTTCTGGCTGTCAGCCGGGCGGGTGGTGAAGGTGCATTGCGAGCCGTGCGCATCCTACTCGCCGCCTGCCTTAGTCACAAGACATCTCCGAAATGAGCCGTGTATACGTATCGTTGTGTTGCGACCGTGCTTCACGCGCGAGCTGGAGCCGCCCAAAGGCCGGTACACGCGTGGCGGGCGTATGAAAGGCCTCCCTCACTTGATCGCCTTCACGCACTGCGCGCAGGCGCTGACGGAGGAAGTCAACCGGAAGCTGTGCGAGGTGCTGACGGAGCTGGCGGAAGACATCGTGCAGGGGCTAGCGGAGAGCGGCGCCGGCGAGGCGCCGGCGGTGGCTCCGAAGGAGCCTGCAGCAGAGGGGGTTGCGGAGGAGGCGGAGGCGGAGGGCCCCTCCAGCAACGTCAACGGTGTGGATGAGGTGGCGGCGCTGGCGGCTTACAATGACGCCATGGCGGCCGTCATGCGGGAGAGCGACATGTCCAGCAAGGTGGGGGTTTGGCGTGCGTGTTTGTGCGTGCAACCCCCCAGCCACCCTCCGAGTCCCCACGCTGCATCGCCCTGCGCTGACAGCTTCCTCCTGTTTGGGTCAGCATGTACATACACAAACACCTGCATGCGTCCCTCCCTCGTGCTCTTACGCACCTGCATGTGCAGTTCTGCACCCACCGCCTGCCCCCCCCTTTAAACCTGTACCTAAGTACCTGCGCCTCCCCTTATCCGCCCTCGCCCCCCTGCCCCTCCTCCTCCTCTACAGGACATGTGCAGCCTGCCTGACGACCACCCGCTCAAGGAACTCTTCTTCTCCGCCTTTGACGCCGCCATGTTCCACGACCTGCTCATGCGCTTCATTGGTGAGGGAGGGAGGGAGGGAAGGAGGGAGGGAGGGAGGGAGGGAGGGAGGGAGGGAGGGAGGGAGGGAGGGAGGGAGGGAGGGAGGGAGGGAGGGAGGGAGGGGGGGCGATGAGATGACGCACCGCTGCCTACCGTATCCAATGGCACCGCCCCCTGCCTCTACACCTGTGCAGGTCAAGTGAAGGGGCGCAAGGGCGGGCACGAGTGGGACGCGGAGGCGGCGGTGGGCGAGGCCGATGGCGAGGACCACACGCTGGAGTAACAGGAGCTGGGGTGCAGAGAGAGAGCTGGGGTGGAGAGAGAGCTCTCGGGCGAGGAGCGCTGGAGTGAGGGGCCAGAAGGGGAGGGCTGGGATGAGGCGCTGGGGTATGCATGTAGGCTGAAGAGGTGGGGCGAGCGTCCCCAGGGGCAGGCATTGACGCTCTCCGGGGCCACACACCGCGGCCGTTCACTGGTACGTCTGTATGGTGCAGCCGTGGAGGCTGGCCCTGGCGCGGGCACGGGTGCCTGCGCCCAACCCCCGCAGAGGGGCCCCGGCCAGTGGAGGAAGGCGAGACCTGAGCGAGGGTCCTTTTGTGGTGGTGCAAGCAAGGTGGTGGCAGAGAAAAGGGACGAACAGAGACCGACCGTGCAGCACCTGCCAACTTCCATCATCATTACCACCTTCGCGTATGCTTTCTTTTCAACATAGGTCACTGCTGCACTGATAGGCGAGCGTTTCGTTCATGCTTCGGAATGGTACTGAACTATTTGAGTTAGCGTGCTACAGAAGCGGAAGCAGAGTGCGAGACTGAGATTGTGAATGGTGTCATAGCACTGCCAGTACGGGCGACTGATTGTTGAGGACTGCACGGTCGATGCCGGCAATTACCCAATGGCGGTGTCTATGACTGTGGTGGTAGCGGTGCTAGTGCGATTGGTTTGCCGGTGTACTGCTGTGACATGTGAGTTACATTGCTCTGCGTGAAGGTGGGTGGACGGTTCGGGACGGGACTGGTCGGGTCTGACCAGGAAAGCAGTGAGCGGCGTGCGATGCACGCGTGCGACGAGTGTGGCAACATATTCGGGTTTGAAACATGTGATCTGTGGACTATGCGTGCCTAGGATGAGCACGAGTGACCAGTTGCGGTGGTGCGTGAGATTTGCCTGTGCGGGGCGGCTTGGTTGTGGATAGCTTGGAAAGGTGGTACGGGTATTTGGTTTTGGGTTAGGTAATGGCGGGCCCGTGTTAACTTTCTTTCCTAGCACGCATCGTGGACACCACATCTTTCGCCCTGGGGGCCCTGGCGGCAGCGCAGCTGCGCCCCGGTAGCACATCCACATCCAGGGCAGGGCGCACAAGATGGTTAGTCCACATTTGTTGGTATCGAGTGAAGTGGACGTGCTAGCAAACGCGCTGCTACTGCTGCATGACGAACCTGTGAGGGAATGCATTGCTACAGACGCACACGGTCTCGGGTTTGGGGACTTGGAGTCAGAAGTGCGCGACACGCGCTTTGCAGTTGGCGTTGTACAGCGCCAGTAGACGTACCGTAGCAGTTGGGTGAGAGCCAAAGGTCTCGGGGGCCCAGCACGCTCAGTAGGCTGGCATGTTGCGTCGCGGATTGAAAGGGTGCCTTGCTCGTACATGAAACACGTGCAACTTTTGCGAATCACAGATTCACAGGGCACTGGTGCAATAGGCACGGAACCCTGGGGGAAATCGGGACGCACCGGGAGTAGGCATGCCGTGGCCCGAGATGGACGCCTCGCGACACCTCGGTAGTCGGTAAGCCGTGTAAGCTGCCGTATGCGGACCGTAATAGTAATTGTTGCGGGCCCATCACCTCATGCCATAATGCCGTGCAACGTTGCAATTATGAGCCCTCGATTGGATGGCATTGCAGCAGAGCCAGGCGTCCGCTTGCCTGGTACAGCCGAGAGCCGGGGACAGCCGCTTCGGGGGGGGGGGAAGCGGTTGTGTGTGTGTGTGGGGGGGGGGGCGGGGGGCTGGCGGCTGATGGTGAACAGGGCCGCAGTCGGGAGCGCGACTGGAAAGCTCAGGAGAGAGGCCGTGGGGGATGCTGTGAAGGAGACGATGGTGGTGCATGCTCCTACGGGCGAAGGAAGCCTGGAAAGGCTGCCATAGCCCAAGCCCAGCAGTCCAACACGCCTTGCAATATTGCATCCGCACGGGGCCGATCAAAAGAAGTGGGAGTGGGAAACAGCTGTAAGCTGGATATACAGGGTGTGGCAAGTTGGTGTGGGACATCGCAGCTTACTTTGACTCAATGAGCCGGCAAGCCGCGCACACTGGCAGGGTCCAATCAGTCCAATCAAGAAGTCCCGTTCCCACACACCATCACAAGCACACACACCTGCCGCATCAGTCCCACCGCCAGCAGCGTGACTCACGCATTCACCAGCCCAGACACCGCTCATTAAATCACCAGCGCTGCCACCTGCGCCACCACCGTCGTGCCCAAACCCGCCGCAGCCTCCACCTCAACCTCGCCCGCCGCCGCCTTTCGCCGCGCCGCCGCTGCCGCCGCCGGTCCGCAGCACGCCTTGTACTTCTTATTGCTGCCACACGGACACCGCTTGTTGTTGGCGGGCGCCGAGGAGGAGCCGGCCGCGGCGGCGCTGCTGCTGCTGCTACTGCTGCGACTGCCGACGACAATCCCGCGCCGCTTTGCCGAGTCAGGCGCTTTCCGCCCCGCGCCCTTCGCTTCGCCAGGTGCTGGCTCGCCGGCCCCGCCAGTCGCGTCGGCAGAGGCTCCGCCCGGCCCTGTTGTCGAAGAGCTGGGCGCCGTGGCGGACGTCGCAGGGTCGGCTGTAGCCGTGGCGGCTGTAGCTGTGGCGGCTGTAGCCGTGGCAACTGCAGCTCCGGCTGCAGATGCGGCTGTAGCAGAAGCCGCGTCTGCGTCTGTTTCCCGCAGAGCCGTGGACGGGACTCGGGCCTCTGCCGGCGCCGGTGCCGGCCCCGCCGCTTCCCCCGCCGCCGCCGCTTCCGCCGCCGCTGCTCCCGCCACCGCTGCTCCTGCCGACGTCATTTCGCCGCCTCTCCCAACTTTGGGCTCAGCATCAGGTGGACGAGCGCCTGTGGCCGCCTCGCCGTTCCCACCGCTGCCTCCGCCCCCGCCTCCACCTGCGCCTCCGCCTCCACTCCCATCTCCCGCCCCATTCGTTATGCTTGCCACGTCGCTGACGCCCCCCTCTCCCCCCGGCTCCGCCTCCTTCCCTGCCCCCTCCTCCTTCACCTCCTTCTCCTCCTTCTCCCCCACCTCCTCCGCCCCCTCCTCCGCCTCCGCCTGCTCCGCCAGCATTTCAATCACCTTCTCCACGGCTGCTTCCACGTCGCCGCCCGCCGCCGACAGCGCCGCCCGCACCAGCCCAAGGTCGCGGCAGGCCGTGCTGGCGGCCACACGTGCCTCGTCGCGCTCGTCCCAGGGCTCCGAGCCGGCCTGGAGCACGCACAGTGAAAGGGGTGGGTTGGTTTCATGATTTGGGGACGCGGAGCGGAGGCAGGGACAGGAGGTAAGGCGGGAGTGGACAAATCAGCAAAGGGGCAATTTGCAGAGGGACTCCAGGAATGACTGCTCAGACTCTCGGTCGGCATGCGTTTGGCACGGAGTGCAATCCCACTGTGATCTTTGCGAACCCCGCATCAACAATGCCATTGCCAACACTTCGTCAACCCTGCACCACCACACGCACCACACACACGTACGCTCTTTATGCGTTCCGTTTCTAACACACAGATACACACACGCACGCACGTCACGCACGGGTCGCTGCGGCCGGGCCGGCACAGTGCCGTCGCCCCGGATGACCACGGGCGCCGCGGGGCCGTGTCCGTAGTCGTCCGCACAGCGCACCGAGTCGTAGTGCTGCGGGGTTGTGGCGTGGGTGAGGGGTGGTAGATGGGGTGGGATGTGGGGTGTGTGGGGTGCGGGGTTTCAAGGCTGAGGCAATGCGAACAGGGGTGTGGAGTGTGCGGGGACGCGGTCACTGCCGGGGACTTGGTGGCGCTGCTGTGCGGTACACTACTCCTGAGATGGTGCAAACAACTCCCTCACTCCCCCACTCCACCCCATCTGATGGCGAAAATAACTCCGTTCTACCTCCTAAGCGGTTCTTTCTCTTGTGATCTCTCCTCCGCCCTACCTGGCCGTCCGAGTAGGCTAGGTGCAGCATGGGTGCGGTGTCCTCGGGGTGGTGCACCACTCGCCAACGCGGCTGGCCCGCCTGTGGGTTGGAGGGTTAGCGGCTGGTTTCGGGTTCTGGAACTGGAACGGAAGGCTCTACCGCATCCCTCTCAGTCTCTGCCTATCCTATCCTGCACTTGTGTCCTTGAGGCACGCCAAGCCACAGTAAATCCCCCCTTAGCCCGGATTTGACTACGATACCCGCCCCCCCCCCCCACCGCCCACCGCTGTGACAGAAAACCCCCCTTCATTCCCACCCCCGCCCCCACGCCCCACCTGGTAGATGGTGAGGTTGGCCCCCAAGCACCGGGACGCCGCCACCACCTCCATGTAGCCAGCCCACGTGCCGTCCTGACGGCATAGGGAGGAGCAGGCACCGGCAATCAAGATCAAGCACGAAGGCATTGATGCATGAGTGCCGCATGGAGAGTGGAGCGTGGAGGACCACGGTGAAGACCGGAGATTGAAGGTTGGGGGAGTGAAGGATTGCATGCGCCACCTGGGTTTGCACGTGCTAAGCTGCTGCGATGTCGCGCCCGGGAGCGACCAAACAAAGCGCACGCTTACAATCGCGTTCGGCCACCCAACCCCCTACCATCACCCTCTCCCGCCTCTCCACCCCCCGTGTCTCTGGTCTTTGTTGGGAACTGTGTTACAAACCCCGGGTGTCATCGTTTAGTACGGTATGGGATCGGAGTATTCTGCCTCCTCCACCCCATCTCCCCCACCCCACCTCCATCGCTTTCTCCATGCCGCACCTTCTTCATGCGAGCTACGTAGGAGCCGAAGCTCTCGTCGTCCTCCACGAACGGCGCGAACTCCTCCTCGTGGTCTGCCATGAAACCAACAATGCGCGCCCGCAACTCGGCATGCACCTTCTCCTCGCCCTGGGAGGAATTAGGAAATGGAATTAGGAAATGGGTTCAAAGTGTTGATGTATGCGTTTAAATGAGCACTAAGGGCGTGAGTACGCAGGACTGTGTTCGGTGAGGTCAAGTCGGGGGACCGTTGACCACGCGTTGACCTCAAGCATCCATGCCCAATAGCCATGACCCATACAGTTGAACGATGGCCAGCCAGCCAGCCAGCCAGCGCCTACCTTCAACTGGTCTCCCAGCGCGCGGAAAAAGCAGTTGCCTGCAAGCGGTGCGGTGCGGTGCAGTGCGGGCACATTGGTCGAGTTGTGGAGCCGAGTCCCCGCAGCAGGCGGCAGTGCAGTGCCATACTCCCATCGCACTTGAACCCGGCGCCATGCGGCAACCGCTGCGGCGCCCCAGAACCCAAGCCACTAGTACCCACGCCCGGAGGCGGGTGTAGCCCACCCCGTGTCCCACCCCGGTGTCCGCCCCCGCGTCCACCAGGTTCTGTGTCACCAGTTCCGCATGCGATCTGCGCTTGCACCTGCTCCCACCTCCTCCCACCTTCTTCCCAGCGTCCCAACACGTGGACGCCCCAACCCACATCGAAACCCCGCCTCACGACCCCGCCTCCTTCGTCAGCCCGCCGACCCAGATCTTCACACGGCACCAACCCCTCTCATGTCATGCGCATCACCAGCTGCAACTAACCAAACCAGCCCAAATGACCAAACCCATATACCAAACCTGAACGCACCGTCGCCAGTGATGTCCTTAATGCGCAGCCCCAGCGCTGCCAGCTCCGTTTCCAAGTCCGCCTCATGCGCCGCCCATTTGCTCCTGTCCTTGCCCTTTCCATCCTTGCCCTTGCCCTGGCATTGTGTGTCGGTTGCGGTAGTGGAAGGTTTGTACTCAACAAGGACAGATGGGTTAAGCTGCCAGCCGCTGCGGCGGGCCACCGGGTCCGACAGAGGCACTCAAGCCGCCGACCTTTCCCCACGAACCCGGAACACCCCTTAAATGCGTGCAGGGCAACCGCCGCCACCCAGTCATGCCTCCCATCAACCTATCGGGCATCCCACAGTCACTTGCATCCATAATACATCTGGGCCGACAACAAGCGGGGTCCGGAATCGCATGCCCAGCTTCTTACCTTTGCGGGCTTGGCCTCTTTCTCCTCGCTGCCCTTTTTAGCTTTCTTAGCATCATCTATCTTTTTGACTGTAATCTTCTCTTTCTTCGCCATTGTAATTGATGTAAGGCACTGCACCGCAAGCACTCGGTAGACCGTGTCGTAGTGCTCATAGTAAAACGTTACATGTTATCTTGCATCTTGTATGCACAAAGCTACGTTGGCGACTTGGGAACGGTCGCTAATGCCGATTGACACGCCAGCCCATGCAGCAACACGACTCAACACGGCGGCACGGTGCGCCCGTGTGCACCCCAACCCCTGAAGCGCGGACCAAACGCGGACAAGCTCTATCCCCAAATCTATCAGAACTCCGGTGAAATTTCTTGGCCACACCTGTGCTGGCGGAGACCTGCGTGGCCTTTGACGGCCTGCACCAGAGCTGACCTGAGGCAACACGCAGCTGCTGCCCGACCACACGTGCTGTGAGAGTGTGATTGCGCGGTTAGCGGGCGGGCCGTTGCGTTACTTCTCATTCGGACCCAGGGCCACACCCTCACCAAACACCAGTGTGGCTGCAAGTGCGGCGACGGCACTTGCAAGCTGTGCAAGGCGGCCGCCCGGCAGCGTAAGTGCCGGGCAGCCAAGACGGAGGCAGCCAAGGGGGCGGAGGGCGCGGAGGGCCCCTGCGCGGAAAAGCTATGTGTGGTTTGATCAGGGGCCGTTTCATGGCACCACGGATTTCCCATCGTGGGCGCCACTTGTGGGTCTTGTATGGAGCCTGCGTGAAGTGACGCGCGAATCGTGTTGGAGGTCCCAATTGGTAACCGTTGACGCACGAGGCAGCCCAGGGAAATTCGGACAAACCCCGCCCCTAGCCAGGGCCAAAGACAAAGTTTAGCCCCAGGCATCAGCCCCCGGGAGGAATGTCTAGAAAACGGCCAAAAGTGCCGATGTCTGGAGACGTTGCGATAGGAGCCCTGGCGCGAAGTGACATGCGAATCGTGTTGAAGCTCCTATTGGTAACCGTTGACGCACGTGGTACTTTTTGCTTCGGTTTGGGGTTTGGATATGACGCTGGGCCACGGCAGCACTACGACGCGACAGGGCAGCCGCCAGGGGAGGCACACGTGCCCTGTTCACCAGACTTACCACCTCGGGGATACGCACACAACAGATCGGCCCGACATAAAGTTTTCGGTACACGTTGTACTCAAAGCTACGGGCGAGCGGACCAGGCGGTCAACAACAACAGCAGCAGTTGCCGAGCGCCCGACTCCTCGTTTGCGGGCACGGTTGGCCCGACTCAGCATTCAAGTCATTGCGCGTTCCACGAGCTTTCGTCATACACACTGTACTCAAAGTTTCTGGTTGCTAGCGATACCACTTTCGCGTTTGAAACTATCAACTGCTTCTGGGCAGACGGGCTGCGCGTGTCAAGTTTCTTTTGCTACTGGCTGTCGCTGCTAAGCTATTCTCTTTGCGAATAAATCAGTTCACTTACATTTTTCAAATCGAGCTAGCGCTTTAAGCGATTCTCCTGCCGCAAGAGCTCGCGAGCCTGGACCGGAGCAGAAGCTGCTCGAGTTGGACTTGTCTAGTTCAATGGCTTCAAACGCGGGCGCGCTGCAGTAATACTTTGGTGAGTTTGTACATGATCCCTATGCAACCTCGCGTGCTCGCAATCACAATAGAAGCATCAGCCACACGCTTGAGTGCTAACAAATAGCACACGAGGACAGCTCCAAAGCACCGCTGTTAGCTGAACCAAGGATGTGGAGCAAGTCCAGTAGGGACGCAGGGCCAGGCGTCTTCCAGGACGTGACAGCCTTCGTGAGCAGGCGGTGCTTGGACCGCTCGACCCCGCTACTCCCCACCAGCTCGTGCACCTACTCGCCGTTGCCCTCAGGACCGGCCGGCATGAGCAGCGGCGCCCCCCACCAACGCGGCAAGGGCTCAGAGCTGGATGCAGAGGCAGCCTACAAACCCGGCCGGGGGCCGGGGGGCCCGTTGGCTGGCACGCCACGCCCCCGCTTCTCCTCGCTCGGCCTTAGCTCAACCGTCCGAAGGAGCCTGCTGCTCGCTACTATGCTGCTAATCGGCTATTCCATAGGAGCCCTCAATCACCGCTGCTCTCTGGCATCATCGGGCAGCTCGGGGGCGTCGTTCGTGCAGCAGATGGCGGCGGTGCTCGCAGGCAGCGGCTCGACCGGCAGCGGCGGGGGCGTGGGCGTGGGCGGGGCCGATGGCGGCGGCAGTAGCAGCCGGGCGTGGGGCAACGCGGGCGCAGGCGGCGCGGCAGGCAGTGCCATGGGGGACTACGCGCCGGTGAACAAGACACTGCGCTTCCCCGTGTGTGAGTGCGTGTGTGTGGGAGGGGGGGAGAGCTGGGATGGGTAGGGGAACGGGCGCAAGGCAGGTGAGGCGATGAAGTGCGACAGCGTGCATGTCGGGTCTGCCAAAAGGACAGGGGGGCCCTGTGGGACGCAGGAGCGGGCGAGGCTGTGGCAACGCGTCCCCGGGCTTCCAGCTAGGCTCACGCGAATCGCCGTGTGCTTGTGCGGGAGGACCGTAACGCTCTTCTGGGCACCGGAGACGTAACGCCACTGCGGGCCCCCTGCCCCGAGCACACCCGTCATCTTCACACCCAACCCACATCCATACCTATCGCCATCGTCACGCCTGAAACCGACACACCTCCCCAACCCCTCCTCACAACCACAAATCAGGCAACGGCTTCGCCAACCAGCGTCTTTCCATCCTGTACGGCGTCGTACTGGCCAAGCGGTTGGGTCGGGCTGCCGTACTGCCCGTACTGGTGGACAACGGGCTGCAGCGGGGGGACGCGGCGGTGCTGGCAACCGCCAACAACCAGGTGTGTGTGTGTGTGTGTGTGTGTGTGTGTGTGTGTGTGTGTGTGTGTGTGTGTGTGTGTGTGTTTGTGTATGTGGAGGTGTGGGATGGCAGGGTAGGCGCCTGACCAGGAGTGGGTGCTGACCTGGCTCCTCCTGGCCTCACGCCTGCCGTACGTCTGCCGTGTACGGTATCCCCATTGAGGCAATGACACGGAGGGTATGCACACACATTGTCGACACACCGCACACTGCGACCACGCCTAGGCCTGACTCCATCCCTTGTGGTGCAACACCGCACCGGTACGCTGCCCCGTAACGCTCCCTCGTCATGCAGTCTTCAGAGCATCCTGTGCCGCTTTTCCAACCATCTTTACAAATCCCCCGTACCGCGCCCGTGCCGCACCCGTACCGCGCCGTACAGATCCCCTTTGAGGAGATGTACGACCTGCCGCACTTCATCGCCTCCATGGCGGGCGTGGGCGTACGGCTGCTGCGGCCCGCCGAGGCGCCGCCCGCCAACACCGTGCTGCGGCTGGCTGGGCTGGCGCGCGGGCAGCAGGGCGGCGTGAGTGAGGCGCTGGCAACCACCTATGCCTCCATTCGGTGAGGCAGGCAGGGTGTTATTTGGGGGGTGGGCGGTTGCAAGGGAGCAACGTTGGGAACGGGGCAGGGGTTGGGGGGGAGACGGGGAGGGGAGGAGGGGGTTGATTTCACAACTCAAGGAAGCGTTGAGGAAGTGGGAAAAAGGCGGGGAGGGGTGGGGGAGAGGTGTGACGGGGAGACGGGGAGACGAGGTGGTAGGGGCTGGGGGTGTGTCCACCATCCCCCAGTCGGAAGCAAAACCACAAGAGGGGAAACACGAAAGAGGAAAGGAGTGGAGTGGCAGTAAGGGCGCTGCAGTGAGCAGTGAGCGCACCCCAGACCGTCGTGACGCCACACCCGCTGCGCGGCGGGAACTGACCCATCCTCCCAATCATTCTTTAATTAAACATGAATGTAATCTCCACCTGGTTCCTGGCTGCCCCTCTAGGGCCCCTCTAAGTTCTTCAACAATCATGAATGCACTCCCCCGACCCTCCAGGCACATCGCCATCGACTGCCCTCTGTTCAAGCTGGGGGCGGAGGAGATGCAGCCCGGCTTCGAGCCGCTGGTGTGGGCGGCGCTCAACGGACTGAGGCCCAGCAAGGAGGTGAGAGGTTCTGGGGGGGGGGGCTGGGAGGGGGGCGGGCGGGTTGGTGGATCATGTGCCCGGGCACAACGAGAAGTCCTAGGCGCGGGGTTAGGGGTTTGGGGGGCTGTAAATACCAGCCCAAACTAAACCAAAACCAACGAAAACGAGCGGGGGCAGTGAGGGAGGTGGAGGCTGTGGGCCTGAGGGGCTGGGGGTGGAAGGCGGGAGGCGCGAGGCTGGGAGCGGGAGGCGGGAGACTGGGTGATGGCAGGGTCAGGGACTTATGGCTGGGTTGGTGGTACCGGGGGTTGGCGGGGTTGTATACCAGCCCAAACGAGCGGGGGTGAACATCCGTGTGGCAAATTATTTGCTCATTCAGACATTATGAGTCACCGGAGCGTCATGGGGCGTCGTGTGCCACGCTCCCCTCCATCAATGGCGCATCCGACCAGGGCGAAGGGCTCGGGCACGCGAAACCCCCTTCCCCGTGACCTCCCTCCAACGCCCCCCTACCGGCCCTCCCCTCCCCCCCCCCAGGCCGCGGCCCTGGTTGAGGAGATCAGCCGGGCCATCAGCAGCAAGGCCGCAGCCCTGTCCCGAGCCACTGGCGGCAGTAGCAGTAGCAGCAGCGGCAGCACTGGCGGTGCCAGCAGCGGCACCGCGGCAGCGGCGGCTGCGGCCGCCGCCGCCGCCGCGGACGCCAACCTTTTGGCGGTTGCGGGCGCAACCACCACCGTCGCTGGCGGCGGCATTATCAATGGTGGCGGCGGCGGGCGTTCGTCGATTCGCGTGGCTCGGTCTCGTGGGCTGCAGGCGGCGTCGGACTGGGCAACGGCGGCGTACGGCCCCGCGCGGCCCTTCAACTTTATCCACTTGCGCATCGAGAACGATTGGATCGAGCACTGCAGGTGGGCGGTGTGGTGGAGGGGGGTGGAGGGGGGATGGAATGGGGTGGTGGTACCGTATGTCGGGGTCGATGGGTGGGTGCTACTGTGGGGTGGGTGGTGGTTAAACCGTACCGTACCTCCGGGTGGGTGAGTGGGACGGACCTATTTCGTTGGGCTCGGGCACATCACCCACCGTGCCCATGAATGGCTGCCCCCGCCTCCACCAACCAAACACACACGCCATCCAACCGCAGGCGCTGGGAGGGCATCCGCGACGGCATCGTCCGCGACAACTGCTACCGCCACACGGAGGAGGTGCACGAGCAGTTGGCGCTGTTCGGCTTCAGCAACAGCACACCGCTCTACGTGGGCAGCTACTGGGACGACGTGGAGCCGGCGCGGCGGGAGCAGGTGGGGGGATCAGGGGGCGAGTGAAGAGGGGAGGGGGAGGGGAAAGAGCGTGTGTGTGTTTGACACGCGTGTGTGTATGTGGGCAGCTACTGGGACGACGTCGAGCGCAGATGGGGCAGGCGGAAGAGGGTGGGTGAATGGTCGGGGAGGAAGGGGCGGGTGTTTGCACCAACTCAACCACAGTAAGAGGGGGAGGGAGAAGAGGGGACGGTGTCGCGTGTGGCTCGAAATGGCGTCGTTCCACCACAATACTTTGTTTGTTTACTTTTCGAACCCCACCCCTTCAGGCTCTGGCGAAGCTACGGGCCGCCGGCTACACCCTGGTCACCAGCGCTGACGTGTTCCCGGCGGCAGTAGCAGCAGCGGGGGCCGGCGGCAGTAGCAGCAGCAGTAGCAGCGGGACCGCTGCTACTGCCATTGCCAACGCGCTGGAGGGTCGGGGCCGCGAGTACCGGGCCATGATTGAGTACTTTGTGGGGCTGAGGGCGCAGCGGTGAGAGCGTGCTTGGGTGTTGGGATTTGGGAGTGCGTGCGTGCTTGCGCTGGGAGCTAGAGGGGGGGGACATTTCACTGAGTATGGAGCGATTTAAACAAAACTCGTACTTGGGGGGGGGGGGTGTGCTACGAGCGCACAGGAGGCGAGGTGTGCCGTGGTGGGCGGCCACGGAGCCACAAGGGGTGGGGCGAGGTCGGGGGCATGTATGAATGTTATCCCGTCCTCCTCCCCCTCCGCTCTCAACTGCCCCTCTCTCCCCTCCCCCTCTGCGGCCAAACTCTCCTCCTCCTCCCTCCCACCTCTCCCCCCCCCCATACACACAGCTTCATCGGCAACAGCGTGTCCACCTTCGCCGCCCTCGCCATGTTGGAGCGGCGGCGGGCGGGCAGGTGGGCGCAGGGTAGCGGGTGGCCGGGTAGCGGGTAGCGGGTTTGTATAACCTCACCCCGTCGCCCTCTTGATTCCACGCTCTGATTCACGAAAGGCGTAAATGTATGTAATTTACAACTTGTACGTTTATTTGTTTTTTATTCATATTTGTTTATCCAGGTGGGCGGCCTACTACAACGGCGGCAACATCCCGCTGGCCTCGGTGCTGCCGCTGCTGCACCGCCTGCCCTGGGTGTTCACCTACAACAGGTGGGTGTGGTGCGTGTGGGTGCGTGTGGGGAAGTGAGGGGGAGTTGGGGAGGGTGGTTGGAGTGGATGGGGAAATGGGGTGGGAGTGAGGCTGGCGGGGGGTGGGGTATGTGCCCAAGCCCAACGAATGGATCCCAGTATGGGCGGTTGGGGTGTAGTGTGTGAGTAGCGCGGCGCAACACGGTGTCTGTACGGAGATGTGTTACCCCATGCATCAACTACAGCGCTAGGCTGCGCACTCATGTCCCCTTATTGTTCATCTCCACTCATCTCCCCTCCCCCTTCCTCCCCCCTATCACCTGCACACGGCAACAGCTGGTCGGGGCAGTACGACTACCTGCTCAAGGGCGCAGTGCGGTGAGTGGCGTGGAAGAGAGAGAGAGAGAGAGAGTGTGTGTGTGTGTGTGTGTGTGTGTGTGTGTGTGTGTTTGTGTGGATGCCGTGGCGGTGTGGGTGGGTGGGCGGGAGGGTGGGTGGGTGTGAGGGTATGCGATCGAGGCACGTAGGTGCGCACAACCGAGGCAGCCTATGCGTGCCCAACAATAGAATAGAGTGGAAGGTGGTGCGACGTGAATGGTGAACGAAGTGTAAGGAAGGTGGCGCGATCTGGAGTGAGGGATTTGAGCGGAACCGAACGGCTCGCGTCGAGGCAAGCCAACTGCAACTTCTGTGGATTGTGGGCCTCATCCACCAAATCCCAGGCAGCAGCTCCTAAAAACACAAACAAAGCCGTTTGCTGGTCTGCCCACCGACCCTGCCAGCCTTGCGCGCCCCACACCCTCCTGCCCACCTCATCGTTGGGCTCGGGCGTGTAACCCCCTCCCCAAACCCTTCCTACCCTCCTTCCCCCTTCCCCCCTTGCTTCAACTTCACCTTATCAACGTAGTCATGAATGTGACCTCCTCCCCTCCTCCTCGCCTCCCCCGCCTCCCGCCTCCTCGCAGCTCCGCTCTGGCCACCCGCTCCTTCACGCCCTACTGTATCTTCATGGGCAACGAGTCCTCCGCCATCCACTCCTGGCTGGTGGCGCACAACGTCACAGTCATCGCGCACGAGCCGGCATGGAGGGAGCAGCTGCTGGCGCTGGCGGGCAGGAAGGCGCAGGTGCGGGTGTGTGGGAGGGCGTGGGAGGGCGTGGGGAGGGGGAAAGGGGGTAGCGTCCATGGAGACTGGAGCGATGGGGGGGAGCAAAGTGGGGATTGTTTCTACCACCCAGAAAAGGATGCAGGACACGACACATGTTTGACCGCCCTTCCCCGCTTCCCAACGAACCCCAATCCTCACCTCCCAAACCTCCTCCACCTCCCAACCCCCCACCTCCCAAACCTCCCAAACCTCCCAAACCTCCCAAACCTCCCAAACCTCCCAAACCCCTCCCCCTCTACCACTTCCTTAACTAATCATGAATGTAACCCCCTCCCCCTCCCCTCCCCTCCCCCTCCCCCACCTCCCCCACCTCCCCCCACACAGAACAACGTGGCCCACAGCCACCTGTACAAGACGCCCGACTCGTTGGTGTCCACCTTCCAGCGTGTGGACCTGCCGGTGGTGCCGGTGCTGGACCAGTACACCTATGTGCTGTACACGGACGCCGACGTGTTCTTCAGGAGGCCCATACGCCTGGACGATTTCGGTGGGTTTGAGCAGGAGGAGGGGTTGGGGGGAGGCGGGGGGAAGAAGGGTTTAGGGGGGGCAAGGGGGGGGGGAGGGGGTTGGGGGGGGGCAAGCGGGGAGGGGGGCTGAAGGGCTGAAGGGCAGGCGTGGCTTTGTGTGCGTGTGGAACTGGGTTACGGAGGCTGGGGAGCCAGCTCCAAAGGCAAACGTGGAACTCGTACTGTTTTTGGGTCTAGCGGGATCCTAGCGGATACCGTTTGCCCTGCACTTTGACCTGACCTACCGCCGACACACGCTCCTGACACGCACACGCACCCCATGCACACGCGCCCCCACAGGCCTGCCGCTGCCCAACTCGGTGTCCATGAGTTACGAAATGGACCCGATGTTTCCATACGTGAGTTAGTGATGTGTGTATGTGTGTTGGCGTGAGTGTCTTGAGCGTCTTGCCTGGCAGGTGTACGGATGGTGCGTGTTTGTGATTCCGGGGCGCACAGCCACCGCCACCCACCCACCGCTGAACATGTTCAGCCTCCCTTTCCCCTCTCCTCCCTGCACTTCAAACTCGCAATTTACTCACTCCGACATCCCCATGAACAGCTGCCCTCTCCCTCCCCCCCTCAACCGCACTTCCCCCTGAACCAATCATGAACGCAATACCCCTGCTCCCCTATCTCAACACCACGCCACCCCAGAACGCGGGCGTCATCGTGGCCAACCTGCCGGTCATGCGCCGCCACTACGCCGCCTTCATCGCCATGATGCTGGACCCTCGCGCCTCCGAGGGGCTCTACTACCACGGCTACGGGCCCGCGGACCAGGGCATCATCAACAAGGTGCGGAGGTGGGGGGTTGTAAGTACCAACGAAAACAAGCGGAGCACAGGCAGAGGTGTTAGTGCGGAGCAGGGGGGAGGAGATGGGGGAAGTGCGGGGGGATTGGAGGGAAGGGGGAAGTGCGGGGTGCGGGGCGGGGAGCCGGGTTGTAAACACCAGCCCAAACTAAACGGGCACGCTGAACGGTGCAAGTGAGGGGTTCTTGGAAGGAAGGGGGTTGTAGGGCGTGTGTGTATGTGTAAGAGGGGTGTGGGCCGGGTGTGCATGTGTACCGTATGCATGTTTATGCATGTGTTGATGTATGTGCTTTCCAACTGATCCTTTCCCCCACCCCTCACCCCCCGTAACCCCAGTTCTACGAGTCCGACCTGCGCGGCCGTATGCTGAACCAGCTGTTCAACGCCAAGCCCTACTCCACCTTTGACCCCTCCGCCTACCTGCTGCACTTCCACGGCCCCAAGCCGCACGAGTACGCCGCCTACCTAAACACCGGGCAGTGCGAGTTCAAGGGGCTGTGCGAGAAGGCGTTCGCCATGTGGGTGGCGGATTTGGGGTGCGGTTTGGGTTGGTTGGGTTTGGGGTGGTTGGTTGGGGTTTGGGGTTCGGGTTGTGTGGGTGGCGGGGTTGAGGGTTTGGTTTGTGCTACCAGTTTCAGTCAAGGCGTAGGCGTGGGCCTTACTGGGTGTATGTTGCCGTGCCAGTGGCATAGCAGCAGCAGTAACTAGAGTCCCCCTTACGCGCACCCCTGCGCCTGCTGTTTACTTCGCTACATTTCCCTGTACCAATCTTTGCAACCCCCCACCCGACCCTCGCGGCTCTCACTCCACTTACTCCGACCCTACACTCCCACCCTACACACACACACACACACACACACACACACACACACAAACGCCGCAGGTCGCTGTGTCGCTACACGCGCGAGTGGGCTCGCTGGGTGCCCGAGGAGCCCGTGGCGCTGAGGCTGGGGGACGCGTGTGGGCTGCTGGACAACCCGGTGAGCAGATGGGAGGGGGGCTTTGGCTGTTGGCTGGGGCGTGTGTGGTTTGTGACGGGATACGTGTGTTTTGCTTGTACGCTGGCAATACTGTGAAGGCAGGGACGCGCGTGCTTGTAGGCATGTGTGTGTGTGTGGGGGGGGGGAGGGGTCCATGCATGTTGAATAAGACGAGAGGGCGTAGCCAGGAGCAATGGTACAGATGTCACGTAGTCGTTACCGATCTCCGTGAAGTCCAGCAGCCAGCACCAGCGGCAGCCGCGGGCGGGGGCCGTGTGCGTATGGCATGGCCGCCCGCTGTCTTCATCAAGATCTGTCCTCGTCACGCGGTCGGCTGCCCCCTCCCCTCCACAGGCGTTCCAGCGGTTGAGAGGCACCACCAGCTAGATGCCTCACTGGCTGCCTGGCCGCCAGCTAGTCCACTGCCTGAATGGCGAGACTGCCTAGCTGCTGCGGCGCTGTGAATGCGGCGTCGCAAGGAGGGTATACGTGTTGGCTGCTGGCTCGATAGCCCGGAAGATGGAGGATGTAGATGCCAGCCCAAACTTAACCGAACCCAATGCACGGGGGATGGAGGAGGATTTGGAAAGCCTGCGGCTGCCAGCTACGTATGCAGCCTAGCAGGGCGCCAGCGCCAGCTGGCAGACCCCCGTATCCCTGGTGGTACTGCTCAGGGGATTTGTAGGAGTTATGTGGCTTGACAAGGAGAGCTGTGGCCGAGTGTGACCAGTACTGGCGTGACTCTGGGAGGATGGGTTGAACGGCCTGCGGCAGCCGTAGATGATAGGCCCCGGACACAGTACTGCGGGATTGCATTGTTATCATGTGGCTTTTTAGCTAGGGCTAACGTGACCGAACTTAATCATCTTCGTTGGTTGAGAGAGCGCCGCTGGGCCCCGCGTGTCAGACTTGCGCTGTGCGGTGCATATGTGGCCCTGCGAAGCCATTTTTGTCTGGTGTTTTAGTTTATTGCCTGGATGAGTTCGGGGAGCAATCGAAGGTTTCAATGTGTGACAATTAAGCACTGATGACACGGAACTTTAGCTAGCTAGACACTGCAATTAGCATGACAGCTAGGTGTGAGCACACGGCATGTGGGCTTGTGGTCCTGTCAAGTGGCGATGGGAGCTAGACGGAAAGCTGTAGGTGCGTGCTTCTAGGGTTTAGGCCAGTGGCGGTTCTCAACTGCTTCAGGCTGCATTACGGTATTACCTGTTACTCATTTGGCTGTTTTTGACCTCGTGGCATTGACGAAACTGCACATATGGACATGACATTTGTGCGCGGGTGTGCTTTGCACGGTGGGCTGTGAAAGCTGCGTGTGTGTTACGCATTGTGCCAGTAGGTTGCAGGACGGCTGGTGCATTGAAGATTGTCATTAACCGATGTGATTGTGTGTGTGTGTGTGTGTGTGTGTGTGTGTGTGTGTGTGTTCTCTAGGCCTGGACCCAGTAACTCAGCTGGATCAGCTGAAGGCAGCGTATGGTTACAAGACACTGGCGTGGCCGCGTGTGCTAGATGAGCGGACGGCGTATGTGCTGAATAGTGTGTTTCATGAAAGCAGCCAAAGCGATGTCGTACGCACACATGGCAAACATACACACACACACACACACACACACACACACACACACACACACACACACACACACACACACACACACACACGCGGCACACACGTGATGGCCAGGTAAGGTAGGAAGGTATTTTGGGTCGGGCCGCCAGCAGTGGCCGTTAGCACCTTTACAATTACGCGTGCCCGCGATACCGGCGGCATGTAGGCTAGGAGGATGCGCTTCTGGCAAGATGGTTATTTGACGAGTGTGCACGCACTCCTGTAGGACCGCTTATGGAATGCAGTTTACGGTAGGAGTATTGGTGGTTACCCCAAGAGTGGGCTTTTCGATTGTATGGCGGCTTGACCACATGGCTGGGAGATTCACGCCTGCACCGAGTCTAGCGTGAGCGAGAGAGCTGATTCCTTGAGTGTTCGTTCCCGTGAGTATTGCGAGCGACACGAAGCGCTGGCGCTGAACTGGCTCAATTGACTCGAAATTCAGAGCGCGCGGTGTTTTGAAGCTGTGTTGTCTGCCGTCGGCCCAGTGCTCAGCACGTTAGCCTGCCTGCCGTGTTTGCCGCACGCCGGCGGCTGGTTTGGAGCAGGGGAGGGTTTGGAGATAACGGAGCAAACTCTTGAGCAAACTTCAGTGGGCTCAGCCGGTACATCCAGAACTCAGAAGCTGTACCGTGACTGGGCTGAGTCCATAATGGCTGACTGTTCTACCTGCTTGGCTTGCACTCCTGCCTGTTGGCTTGAATCCGTCACAGCCGTCCGCCAGGACATGCGTGCATAGGTCACGGCCGCACGGGATGCGTGTTCGAATGCTCTGGCAGCTAACCTTTCCCCGCCCAGGACTGTGCTTCTCTGGTGTGTGTGTGTGTGTCGCGTCCACAGTTCTGTACCAGTGCCTCCCTTCGTGTCTTGCTAGGACGTTGCCGTACCGAAGCACCCAAAAGATGTATGGGTGGGGGAGCACCGCTGACGGACCGGCAACTCCCGCAATGTTTCACAGTTTCAGTCTTGGTACGCCGTACGCACAATGACTCGGGGGTTGAGGGGTTTTGTGTCATCACGGGGTCCACGGTGTTCGTATCCCCCCCCCATGCGCGTACCGTGCCGTACTTGCCGTACGTGTCCACTTTCCAGGCCTCCGCGTTACACTTGATCTCATTTGATCTCCAGGCTCCAGCAGGCAGACCGCCACCACATTCAGCCTCTGGCATACGGTATCATCTACGGTATCATCATCATACGGTACCATATACGGTACAGTAACATCCCGCATTCCCGCTACGCAGGACCGCGTCATCTTGCCCTGACAGCAAGCCCCTGAGGTAGGCCTGAGCAATCAAGGCCATGTACTCACGCAAAGTGATTGCCTAGCCCGCAGTCGTGGCCCGCAGTGTCATGTCACTAATCACAACATATATGCAAAAGTTTACAAAGTAAGTGCGTATCAAGTAACGTCAGTTTACGTCAGTTTACGTCAGCAGTCGAAAATGAATGAGGGTTGAAGACCACGAACCACCATCGTGAACTCCCCCGTCGATGAGCTACCTTCGACTTGCTTAAAAGGTGTAGTAATATCGCGAGGGCAGCTTTCTATGCTGGTCTGACTCGCCCCGGCAACTGCCTAGAGCCCACAACCGGTTTCGCCGTTTCGCTGTTCGTCGCTGCGCGCCGGTTGGTGCGGCATGCCGCGCATGGGCCGCTGGTGATGTGATACGCAAATGTAAACCAGTTAACACCCCGTGGTGTTGCGTTCTTAGGATGCCCGACTAGTGAGGGTCGAAACTGCCGCACTGCGGGCCTATGTGCGGCGCTTCAAGCAGCACAGGGGTGTGCCGCGGCCCCGGGACGCCCATGGCCTGCATGGAGCCCTGGTGGAACCCCTGCTTCGAGCCGTGCGGTTCATGTCAAGCATGGTCGCGTATATGTGCCCGCGCTGTTGTTATGCTGTTGTCTGTCCGCCGCCTGTGATCAGTGTGTAAGTCCGCCTGCCTAGGGTCGTCATGAACTCATGAAGACTTGCTTCAACAGCCCCACCCTGCCCCGCCTGTCCTGCTACTCTGCTTGCTTAGGCTTCCGGCCTTCTGCGCTGTCATTTTGGTCTTCACTCGGTGGCTTGGGCATGCGCCGGTTCCGTTGACCCGGTGCTGGCAGGTCACCACATTGCACCCCGCAGGCTGAGGCCGGTAGGTGTACAGTATGTTGTACAAATAATAAATGTACCGAGCCCCAAGCCAATCACGCAACCCACCTGGCAATTGCTATTACCTTGCATCGCATGTCCTAAGGAACAGGGTAGGAGTGAACAGGAGCCACGCAGATTGTGCCTACACACGCTGCCCGCTGCCCACTCCCTAGCATCCAGCCAGGCGTGGCGCAAATGAGCGTGAAGCGCCCGTGTCAGCTTCCGTACCCTGACATGATCCAATCAAGGGCACGCACCCAGCCGTGCAACCAATGCAGCTCCCTTGAACCCTGCATGCCATTCTCGCACGCCTGCCTTGGCCTTGTCCCATCGCACACCCACTCTTGCTTGCCAACTCAGTGATACGTAGGACAAGATAGACTCCGCGCAGCGAACATCGCAATAATGTCGAAGCTCAAGCGGTCAAGCCATTCATTTTATAACGCCGAATTAGGCAGTACTCAAATTAGCAGCATGGGATGCATGTAAGTCTACAGTGCAATATGCTTGACGCCTCCTCCATTTGCTCACGCCTCCCCCACGGCCCAGGTCCATGACGCTGTTCCATCGTCATCACAGGGAGGTGAGGGACGGCGCAACATGGCAACATGGCACCTGTCATGAAATGCAAGCAACGACGCGACCGTAAAATTGCGCGCCAGAACCGCTGCACAACGCTGCTTGCTGGGCAAACCCACCACCAACAACGAAGCCTCCTGTCGTTGACACATCCTTAATCAAGACCTCCCGGCGTCGCTCGCATGTTCCCATCCAAGCACTGTTCCGACACCCAATCCCGCCCTCTGGATTTTACGGTGCGGCCAGCACGGCCAAGCCATTTCCTCGTTAGGTCTGCGTTCAGCCCTCACGACCAGCCCTGTCATCTACGATGACTACAACGGTTACATCCTCTTGCCGACAACGAACAGCCGAAAGCGCCGCACATTCTACTGCTGCTTGCCCCCCTAGTGGAATCAAACGAACACACGGCTACCTGGCACCATAGTTCAGCGCGATAGGCGCGCAGCAGGAGTTCACATGATGGAGACGAATGAATTACCGGGGTCGCATGCATCAAGGAAGTACTGCTGTGCCAATGCTGGCACTTATTAGGGAGTAACTGTGCATACGGAGTGTGCCCACTTTTTGATGAAAGGTAGCAGAGGGGTATTTGAACGTCTCTATATATCAAGCCTTGAGTTTGTAATGGCAGCCGTTGAACTGTTTTGATTCCTCTGAGCTCACATGAACCTGCATGCTCACGTTTACGCCGCAACCCCGCCGCTCCCATCCTGACACCCGGCCGCTCACGCCCAGGCCCCTAGCTCCCATGCAACTCCTATGCACTTTGCCGGGCCCCCACGGGGCAGGACTCGCCCGGGACCCGCACGCGCACATATCACACGCGTTGACATCCACCCAGTTGCTTTCTTGCCGGCACACGCGCAAGTATCGAGGCGCGGCCACCAAGCAATGCGAGCAGCCATCTAGGTGCTTGAGGATACACGCTGTAATCGCATTATTGCCTCCTCAATGGCTAGGCGTCCATGGTCGTGCTGGCGTTGCTGCCGGCGCAAGTACAAGACACAATGCAGTGACATTCCAGGTAGGTCGCCAAGCGACCGCCACACCATACATGCGGTCACAGCGAACAGCGTGCGCATGTTGTCACGTCACTCGCGCGCAAATCACACATCCCCCATCGGCAGACGCCCAACCCATACACGTACATTTGCCTGCTCGTCAAAATGCAAACAGCCATCCCCAGCCGCCCATACAGCTGCCTCGCCTTCGATGCATGCGGCCAAGAGAGATCAAATGCTCACGCACACCACCTTTGACCTGATGCGGTGGCACCGCTGGTGAAAGGCCAACGGGTATCAACAAAACGCCACCCGACAACGACAAGCCAGAGTGTAGTTTCAACCGCATTGCAGAATGCGCCATTTCTTAAGTTGATCACTTACGCTGGGAGCACATCCTCTGAGTACCAGTGCAACCAATACTGAGATGAAGGGCCGTCACACCAGCAACGATGCAATCAATGCAATGCTACACTGCTAAAAATCCGCAAGCATGCTTGTAATCCATGATTGCCCATCGTCGGCCTTGTTCAACGAATCCATTTGCACGCATCCATGCACAGTTCATGCACGCCGCCCTCCGATGCAACCCGTACAGAAGTGTCAGGAAGCGCCTGTCCCAGGGCCACACGGGAGTGCACGCCGGGGTGTCTCGCTCCTCCCCGCACCGGTGGCGCATCCATGCCCGCAGCTCGCAAACAGCGAACCAGCCAGCATATAGGAAAGCGAACCGTACCCTATCGTTGTGACAGGGAAAGGGGCAAGCCCGACCGCTCGCCCCAACTTCCAAGATATCTATGGCTTGGGGACTGCACTACCGGTACTGCTGTCGCCCCCGCCGTGCGCCAAGCCACAGCTACTGCCGCGGCCGCCGCTATTGCCGCCGTCGGCTGTAGCATCAGCAGCGGCCACAGGCGCCTCCGCAGCAACGGCAACAACGGTAGCCACAGCAGTGGCAGCAGAGGTGGCGGCCGAAGCAGTGGTGGTGGTGGTGATGGCAGGCACGCCCAAAGCGCTGCGGTTGCAAGCCGCCGCCGCCGCCGCCGCAGCGGCAGCCGCCGCCGCCTGCTGCAGCACTGCCACGGTCAGGGCGCGCTTCGGCGGCCGCCGCGGCGTCGGCAGCCCGCCGCCGCCACTGCCATCGCGCGCTCCGCCGCCGCCGCCAGGCGGGCCGCGGAAGCTGGTGCCTCGCAGGTCGTAACGCGCCGACGTCACGACCACGGCACTCAGCGGCTGTTCCTGCTGACGGCGTTGTCCCGCCGCCGTCGCAGCCGCGGCCTCATCAGCTACGGCATTGTTATCACCGGCAGCTTGCGCGCCGATCGACAAACGGCCCGGAGGAGGCAGCGGCACGGCCACATCGACGACGCCGGCAGGAGACTCGGCGGCGGGTGCGGCGGATGCGGCGGATGCGGCGGTGGTCCCTGCCACTGCTGTTGCGGTGGCTTCTGGCCGCGGCACGCGCGGCGGCGCGCCGGCGGCGGCAGCGGCGGCGGCGGCGGCGCCGAGCTCCGCCGCTAGGGCAGCGTCTAGCAGCGCGCCCTTTTGAACGCCGCTGCTCGCCGCGCGCGTCGTCGCCGGCGTTGACAGGGAGGCAGCAGCAGACACCGCCGCTTGCTGCTGCAGCAGCAGCTGGTGTTGCGCGGCTGCAAGCCCGCTCCTCGGCGCGTCACGCACGCCCGCACTGGGCGCACCGCTCGCGCCGCCGCCGCCGCCGACGCCAACAGTGCCAACGCCGCCGCCAGTGCCAGCACCGCCGTCGATGCCGCTGGCAGCTCCACTGGCGGCGCCGCTGGCTGGGCCGCCGGCAGTCACGGTTATTGCTCGCGGGGAGGCAACCGACATTCCGTTACCCGACATACCCATGCTCGTGGTAACACCCCAGGAACTAGACACGCCACGCCGCAGCGACCCACTCGTGATCGCACGCGACCCACCGCCGCCGCCACCCTGGCCGCCGCCGCCTCCGCCGCCGCCGCCACCGGCGGCACTGCCGCACGCCAGCGTAATCGGCGACGATACGACACCGGATCCCGCCCCGCCGCCGTTGTGACCACCACCACCACCGCCGCCGCCGCCGCCGTTATAACCGCCGGACAGCTGCGCTAGCGTGCTGGCGGTTGGCACGCTGCCTGCGCTGAAGCTGCTGTTGCCGGCGGCGCCGCCACCCGGAAGGTCAACGGCGCTGGCGCGGCGCGTGCGGCCGCCAGGGGTGCCTGGCACGCCGCCACCGCCGCCAACACGGGACTTGTCGCCGCTGCCGCCGCCGCCGCCGCAACCGCCGCCATGGCCCAGTCCCGGCGCCTGGCCAAAGCCGCCGCCGCCGGCGTCTCTCCACTTGAAGGTTTGCATCATTCCAATTCCCTTGACCTGTGACGCAAGCGTCAATGCGCGCGTGCGGCAGGATATCTAAGCGAGTGCTACATTGAAGAGCTTCAGACTCTTCAGAGCAAGATAGAGCAGCGAGATGGGTACAAGCCCTGCCCTCATTTGCCCGGCCCCCCCTCCCGGTTTGCTTGCTTTGGGTTCTGGAATGAACTACCCCCACCACACGCCACAAACACGCACGCACCTCCACGCCCCCGGTGGGCTCCCACTCCTCGTCTTGCAGGTAGGCGCGCGTGGCGGCGCTGGCGTGCACACAGCCGGGCGGGCAGGTGGACTCCATGCGGCTGGCCGTGTTCTGTTGTGTGCAGGGGAGAGAATGTGTGTGTGTGTGTGTGTGTGTGTATGTGTGTGTGTGTGTGTGTGTGTGTGTGTGTGTGTGTGTGTGTGCGTGTGTGCGTGTGTGCGTGTGTGTTACCTTCATGGCGGCTCGGAAACAAAGGCGTGTGCATGCGGCATGACACATGAGGACAGGATTACGTTCCGCATGGCACATTAGGACGTGCTTTGCAGAAGCCAGCGCTCTGCTCAGTTGCCCGTGAGCTATGCCGCGCCCCACACAGTGATCGGCGGAAAGATTAAGACCCCGCCGCCTGCATGCGACCCGGCCTAAACCTATGTCGCAACAAACCCCACAATGCGCCCTCCCCCTCACCACCGTGTCTCCGAACAGGCAGAACCGCGGCATCTTGCTGCCCACGATGCCGCTCATGACGGGGCCGCTGTGCAGCCCGATGCGCATCTCCACCGGCTCGCCGCTGGTGGGCAGCAACACGCCCGCGGCCTCACGCAGCATGGCCTGGACAGAGGAGGTAGGGGAGGGGGGAGAGTTACATTTATGATTGATTAAGATGCGAGGTTGTAAGGGGAAGGGTTGTACATACCCGCCTCAAATTAAACCGACCGAATGCAAAAGTGGGGGGAGCCGGGCGGGGTCGGGGATAGGCGGGTAGGTGGGGAGGTCGGGGGTGGGGGGGGAGGGGTGGAGATGTGGAGAGGTGGAACATGTGCAGAAGTGGGGCAGGTGGGCCAGCGGGAACTTGGGGCAGGCGCCACGGGCAGCCGGGGAGGCGGGCGTGTTGTAGGGATACCAGGGCGCAGTCACCGCACGCCTGCCCACGCGCCGCTACAGTACGTGTTGCTACTGCCGTACTGCCCGCCATAGCCGCAGCAGCCGCACATTGGCCAACGCGCCACTAGGCACTGGACGCACCGCGGCTACCGCACCCGACCTTAGCCGCTCACCAGATAGATAGATAGCGAACGGACTGTCCAGACACGCACGCACGCACCTTGGCAAAGGCCATGGCCTTGAAGGCGTGCAGCTCGTCAATGCTGTCGCTCGCTCGCACATTCATGAAGCCCTCCGCATCGCGTGCCATCAGCCCCCCCGCCACCATGTAGCAGTCGCCGATGGTTTCCACCTTGTACACGCCGTACACGTCCAGCAGCGTGTCTGCGTTGCGGAGCACACGCAACGGAACAAGTATAAGAGCAAAGGTACTGTGTGTGCGCTGCGAGAGTGTGTGTGTGTGTGTGTGTGTGTGTGTGTGTGTATGTGTGTGTGTGTGTGTGTGCGCGCGTGGAAGGGGAGCAGGTGTTGCGTATCGCGCAGTTAGGTAAGGAGAGGGTGGGCTTGGCAGGACGACACAACGGCAGCATCCGTAAGGCGACGGGAATCTTCAGAAGGGGGTTAGCCGCCCATTCAAGACAGAATCGCAACAGCCCAACAGTGCGGGAGGGGATTGAACCGGTGGCGGCAGTGCCGGACGCGACGGACGCGCCAGGATATGACTACTCACCCAGTCGCGAGTAGAGGGAGTTGAGGAAGGCCATGACCGAGGTGGCGGGCACCTCGTGGCACATGTTGGTGAAGCCCTTGATGTCGGCAAACACAATCTGTGGATGCGTGTGGGGGGGAGGGGAGGGCGGGGTTTGCTATACGTTTGCTTACAAAATGAATTTGTCACCCGGTGGCGGCAGTGTTTATGTCAAATTCTTCCCTCTCCTCCGATCCCCTCCCACGGCCGATATGCGTTGCTGCATCTGCTGCGCCCACAGCCCATCCATTCCAGCCACAACCCCGCAACCACCCGATCACCCACACCGCCACCTCCACTCGTCCTCTCCCCTTCCCTCCACTCCCACAGCTCCACCCACCGTGACCATGGGGTGGTAGGTGGCGATGCTTGCGAGGTTGCCGGCCATGGGCAGCTGAGCCAGTGCGTAGCGCTGACGCCGCTTGTCGCCGGCGCCAGCGCCGCCCTTGTTGCGCGCCGACGCCGCCGCCAACTCCAGAACGTGCCTGTGGGGTTGCAGTGATTCCGCTCAGTGACTCCGGTGCGTCATGATGTTTCGCCACACACGCCATTTTAACACAACACTTCACCCGATATCCAACCGTATCGGTGCACGTAACATCATCATATGTGAGCACCCACCTGGGGAAGATGTTCTCCAGCAGTTGGTGCTCGGCCTCCAGCACCTTGGCTATGGCCCGCTCCGCGCGCACCCGGTCCGTCACGTCCGTCTGGAGGGTGGCCACGTGACAGGTGCGGAGGTGTGGTGCGGCAGTTAGTTGGTTGGTTGGGTTGGTTGGTTGGGTTGGTTGGTTGGGTTAGTTGGTCGGTTGGTTGGGTTGGTTGGTTGAAAATAGGTCCAGCCGGGGCAAGGCGGGTAGGCAGGTGGTGGAACGCGAGGGTGGAGGGATGGAGGCATGGAGGGCGGGGAAAAAGAGCGCATAACTGGAAGTGTAGGTGGGAGCGGCGCGGGCATATCGGTGCGTGGCCACCACACCGCCCCTAGCCATCCACACGCACCCCGCCCACGCTGTCCGTGTCCCACTCACCTGCATCACCAACAGCATCATTCCAGAGGCGCCCGCCCCACCGGGGCACGTCAGCGCCGCCGCTTCCGCGTTATAACCGCCGCCGCCACCGCCGCCGCCAGCCGCCGCCGCCGCCGCTGTAACGGCCGCAACCGCCGACGGATCGGCGATGGGCGTGATCGTGACCTCGTGCCAGCAACTGCCGCCGCCGCCGCCGCCGCCGCCGCCGCCATCCTGGTCGTCGTCGTCTTCATCGCTGTCCATGTCTTCACCCTGATCACGATCCGTGATGAGCGCCCGGTGCTGCTGCGTGTGCTGAGCCGCTGATTGCGGCGCCTGCCGCTGGAGCTGCTGGAGCTGCTGCTGTTGCGGGTGCTGCGGCTGCTGCTGCGCGTGCGCACGTGTCTGCTCAGCCACCGACACGGCAACCCCCGAAAAGGGCTTGGCTGCAGCAATGGCCGCAGCCGGCGCGACCGTGGGCGCGGCTGTAGCAGGTGTGGCGATGGTCACGGGCGCGGAGGCGGCTGCGGCCGACACGCCCGCGTCCTCGTCAACGGAGTGGGGGGCGCAGTACAGAGGCCCACCGCCACGTTGGGACCCCTGCTGGTCCGGCGGCGAGCGTGCAACGGCACGGTGCGCCGCCGCCACCGAATCGCGGGCCTGCCTTCCGGCGTCCGTGCCGTTTGTAGCAGTCGCATTGGAAGTCCCGGCAGTAGCAGTGCCGGGGACAGTGGCGGGAGGAGCAGCAGCAGCGGCAGTAGCAGCGACAGTGGCAGCAGCAGCGGCAGTAGCAGCGGCGGCATCCAGCGCAACCACCGCAGCGGATCCAAACGCTCGGCCACCTGTGGGGGCGCGCAGGAGCGGCGGGGCCCCCGAGCCCAGGAACCTGCGGGCGACGGCGAAGGGCGGCGGCGGGTGAGGCGGCGAAGGAGAAGCCGGGTAAGCGGGCGGGTTTATGAGGGACTGGGGGTTATGCATTTGGAAGCACATACATACACACACACACACACACACACACACACACGACACATACACACACACAACACACACAACACACGGGCGCACACACACACACACACACACACACACACACACACACACACACACACACACACACACACACACACACACACACACACACACACACACACACACACACACACATGTCACACACACTCGCGCGCCGGAACATTTGGTGGGCTGCGGCATGGCGAGCTATCCTCAGAGGCACCACCTGCTCCACTATGGGGCCCAGGACCCGCCGAGCCGCTGAGCCGTCGAGGGACAACAAGCCGCCCGCCATGCACTGGCCATCACGTACGGGCTATAGTCCAACTCACCTGGCATGCTGCCCATCTGCAGCCTCGTACTCGGGCTTGATGAACGACTCAGTGGCGTTGCCGCCGCCGCCGCCGCCACTGGCAACCGCGTCGGTCGCCGTCGTCCCGCCCGTGCCCAGCTCCCCCGCAAGCACGAGCGGACTGGCGGCGTCACCAGCGGCGCCTTCGCCACCAACGCCGCCGCCACTGCCGACGGCACCGGCGCCGCCGCCGGCGCCACTGCCCAAAGCAGACGCACTGCAGCTGTTGCTTCCGCTGCCACCTCCGCCAGTGCTACCGCCACCGCCGCCGCCGCCGCCGCCGCCGCCGCTGGCGAGCGCGGAGGCGGCAGCACGCAGCAGCACCTGGCTGAAGTGCTTCATCGACCCTTGCCGAATGCCGCTAGTGACACCCCTGGTTCCGGAGTGTGCCCGTGGACTTCCTAGCAGGCTGCCCGGACGCTGGGGGCCGCCGGCGCCGGCGGAGCTGCCCACACCGCCAGGCGTGCCCGCCGCCGTAGGCAACGCCAGCGCCGCCGTCGCCACTTCCATCAGCCGGCTACGACTCGCAGCCTGCGAGCTGGCGCCGCCGCCGGCACCGCTCATGAAGCTGACCGCAGCTGGCGAGCCCGTCGACAGACGGCTGAAGCCGCCAGCAGCCACAACCCCACCCATACCCAGGCCCAGGCCCAAGCCCACGCCGCTGCCCACGCCGCTGCCTATGCTTACGCCGCTTGCCGCCGTGCCCTGCAAGCCACTGACAAAGCCGCTGCTGCCACCGGCATTGTTAACGCCGGTCTGAGGGTGACTGGGCTGACTTCCCATGCTCACATGCGCGCCCAGGCCTGTAGCCGTGAGGATGCTGGATCCAGCCGTGCCGGACGTACGGCCAACCGTCAGTGCCGTACCCTCGCCGAACGAATCCCTGCCGTACATTGTAGTCATGCCCGTACTGGCCACATCGTTCGTACCGCAGTACTCGCGACTGCCCATACTGCCGCGCGCCCGTTGCAGCGTTAACGCCGACGCCGACGCAAGCCGCGCCGCCGACGCGTTCAACGGCGCCTGGATTTGGCTCTGGGTCCGTTGTTGCTGCAGCTGCAGCGATCCGCCGCGCAGCTGCTGCGGCTGCGGTTGCGACGGCTGCGGCGGCTGCGGCGACTGAGTGTGGGTCTGCTGCGCAAGCAGGGCCAGGCGGCCTCCGGCAGTCGCCGGCATCGCAGCTGCACTTGTGCCTCCCTCCACCAGCACCGCCGCTGCCGCAGCCGCCGCCGCAGCTGACGGCGCCTGCGCAAACGGGCCGGTCGTGAACTGCGCGAGCGTGCTGGCGCCGGCAGCAGGTGACCCCGCGTCTGCATCTTCCTCTCCCCCGCCAGCGCCGCCCGCACCCAACGGAGCGCCTCCAGCACCCACACCGCCGCTGCGTCCGCTGCCTGCGCTGCCTGCGGCAAGCAGCGCCACGCTGACCTCAGCCAGGGAGCCCAGCAGGGAGGACGACGGCCGGCCCCCAGTGCTGATCAGCGCCGCCCCTGGCGCCCCACGCAACGCCGTGGCCTCCAAGGGATGCGCGGCCTCCACAGAAGCAACAGCAGCGCTCCGTGGCGTCGGCGTCGGCGTGCCCACATCCGCCGCCGCCTTCCAAACCTCGGGCGTCGCGGCGGCCATCGCCAACGCCGATGCCGACGCCAATGCAGCCGACGCGGCAGCCGCAGTCGAGGCCGTTGGGCTGCCAGTAGTGCCGACGGCCACGCTGACGGTGGCGCCCGCGGGTGCTGCCTCGCCCGCGGGTTCGCCTGAGGTCCCCGCACCCGCGTCAGTCCCCGCACCCACAGCAGTCCCCAAGGGCGGGGCGGGGGCGGGAGCGATGCCTGCAGCTGCCGTCAGCACCGGCGGCGTCAGCGCCAGTGCAGCGGCTGCCGCCGGCGCCGTGCCGGAGGGGCCGCTGTCCAGGGCCGCGCCCAGGCCGTCCGTCCGCACGGACGACGAAAGCTGTGTCAACGACGCCAGCTGGCCAGGTGTGGTCAAGCGGGAGAGGGAGGTTGTGCCGTACAAACCGGATTGGAGAGCCATGGACGTGCCGTCGCCTACGAAGCCGCCGACCACGGGCCCACTCCCCGCCAACCCGCTGGGAAGGCCGCCTGCGCCGCTGCCTGCGCCGCCGCCCCCCAGCCCGCCGCTTCGGATGCTGCCGCCTGCCACGTCGCTTGCGGCAGTAGTGAGGCTCGTCGGATTCGCAGCAGCGCTGGCGGCGCCTGCGGCGGCGGCACCGCCGGCGCTGCGGACGGCGCCTCCGCTAGGGATGGAGCGCACACCGCTGCCGCCAGAACGAAACCCGCCTGCCGCACCGGAGAGAGCGTGCGCGTCAGGAGAACCCAGCAACTCGCGTGTCCGGCTGGTGGCGGCGGCACCGGCGCGAGGCTGCACCACAGGCGCTGACCCCGGCCCCGGCCCCGGCCCCGGCGCCGACAGTTTTGAAAAGCTGGCGCCGGAGGCGCCCACGACGGCGACCGGCGAGGCGCCGGCGCTGTAGACGCTGTTGCTGGTGACGCCGCCGCCGCCGCCGCCAGAGGCGCCGCCGGGGGCCGCGGGGCCGTGCATGCCGGCGCTTCCCAGGGTGACACTGACGACGCCGCTAAAGGCGCGTTCGGTGGCTGTGGTGCTGCCGGGCAGGCCGGCGGCGGAGGCAAAGGCGCCGCTGACGCCGCTGCCGGTGGCGGCGGCGGGGAGTCGGTAGGTCTGGCCGGCTTTGCGCACGGCTGCACCGAAGGAGGTGTGTCGCCTGCGACAGGGGAGGCGCGGGAAGGAAAAAGTCAGGCATCGCAACCATGGTGCATGGACCGTACCGTACACAAGGGGCGCACTACGATAATTCACGACAAACAAAGTAAGGCACGGCCAAGCAGTCGCGCGCGGTTCAAACAAGCGCCAGGCAGTGTGTTTAGTAGCAGTACACAGCAAACCGTGACACGCACTTGACGTTTCCTTGCCGCGTTCCGGCATGGCGTGTCCCTGCAGCGTCGGGCGCCGCCGCCACCAGACCCCATGTGGAAGTAGACAGCGGGTCCGCACCGACGTCGCCGCCGCGCGCACCCCTGCCCAGCCCCAGCGCCGCCCGCCGCATCTCAATCGACTGCCGCACACTGGCGCTCAGGCCGCGCTGCGTCAGCGGCGGCTGCGCCGCCGCCGCAGCAGCCGCGGCGGCCGCGTACTGCGCTGCGGCAGGATCCATGCCGTATGTGCCGTACCCGAGCGCGCTGGTACTGCTGGGGCCGCCGTACGTCACGCCACTCGCAAAACCGCTCCCGCCGCCGGCGGCGCAGCCACCGGCGCTGGTGGCCCCGGCGGCCACCGCCGCCGCCGCCGCCGCCGCCGCCGCCGCTGCCGCACCACCCTCCATGTACGAAATGTAGGCGTTGCGCTGGCCGTGATAGCCATAACCGCCGCGGACTGGCGCGGAGGCGTATGTATCGAAGCTTGCCTGGGCTCGCCGGTGACCGATGTTGGCGGCGGTGCTGGTGCCGGCCGGCGCGTTGTCCAGGCCGCCCACACCCGCGCCAAGACCTGGGACGGCCTCTGTAACATCATTTGAGGCGACGGGCCGGGCGGGCATGGAGCCGCGCCGGTTCGCAAGGGAGCGCGCCGCCGCGGCGGCGGCGGTGGCGGCGTCACGCAATGTTGCCACGGTGCCGTCCACCGGCGTCGACGCCGGAGCCGGCACCGAAGCAAAGGCCGCCGCGAGGGTCGAATCCACGTACGAAACATTCCAGAGAGAAGTGAGAGCGCCGCGACCCACGCTGCCAGCAATGGAGCCGATGGCGGCGCCGCCGAGGGCGCCGATGCTGCCATCGTCAACGTTGATTGGGACAAAACCGCCAACCTGAAACGTGGTGAAGCCGCTGTTGGGGCCACCGCCGCCGCCAGGCGCCCGCACGCCGCTGCTGCTGCGGTGGCCGTCGTGTACTCCAACCGCCGCCGCCGAGGCCATTTGTGCCGCCAGTCCCAAAGCCTCTTCGTACGTGTTTTCAGACTCGCTGACCGTTGTGTCGTTGGTGCCGCGCCTCGCAACGAATACCGTTGCCTCCGGCAGCGCCGGCATGGACGGCTGGCTGTTGAGCCCGCCGCCGCCGCCGCCGCCGCCGCCGCCAGCAGCGCCGCCGCCGCCCCCGCCGCCGCCAGCAGCGCCACCGCCGCCGCCGCCGCCACCAGCAGCGCTACTGGTGCCGCCGCCGGCCAGCAGCTGCCGCTGTGACAGCGAAAGCGTCATTAAGGCCGGCTGAGCGGTCAACGCGCCCTGGGCGGGGGCCGGCTGCAGCGGCAGCTGCGCCGCCGCCTGTGTGCTGCCTGCTGCCCCTCCGCCTCCTAGTCCAGCGCGGCTGAGCAGGCCGGAGAAGATGGAGTGCGCCGAGCGCTCGACCAGGGCGCGGCCGGTGTCGGACGTCGCAGGCCGTAGGCCCAAGGAAGAGCGCGGGCGGCGCTGTGCCATCGCCTGTAGCGCCGTGTGCGCCTGCGCGGGCGCCTGTGATGGGCTGAGCGGTTGTGGACGCTGGCTCGGGCTCTGCTGGCCGTTTGGCTGACGCGATGGCGGCTGCGGCTGCGGTGGCGGTGGCTGTGATGGTGAGGAGGCCAGCTGCCGTGACCGTCGGCGGTGCGTGCTGCCGGACAGGTCGGCGAAACCCAGCACGTCCAGTTGATGAGCCATGGACCCCATAGGTAATGTAGCCCCCGCCCGGCTGCTCCGCCGCCACCCGCCGCCGAGCCCGCTGGCGGCGCCGCTGGTGCGGCCCTCATCACCCGCCGCAGCGGCCGCCGCGGCGGCCTCCATCTCCGTAACGTTGGAGGTTGTGGCCTGAAGAGGCACCAGCCGGTCCCACGTGGTACTGGCCGCTAACTCCAGCGTCCCGCCGCCACCGCTTGGTACGGCAGTGACGCCGGCGGCGGCGCCGCTGGCAGCGCCGCCGCCGCCGCCGCCCCTCATCTGCAGCCCAGGCAGCGGCGCCGCCAGGCCGAGTCCCAGCTCCAGTCCGAAATAGTCAACCGAAGCCGTCGCGGCCGCCGCCGTCGCCGCCACCGCCACCGCCGCCGCCGCTTCGGCGGCCTCCTGCGCCGCCGCGGCCGCCGCCGCCGCCACTGAACGTGCCAGCAGCGGCGGCACGCGCACAATGCCCTTCCAAGTCCGCCCCGCCGCCAGCTCCCGACGGACCTCCGTCAGCTGCTGCGGGCACAGAGTGAAGAGCTCAACAAGCACGCCGCCGACGACGTAGCCAGCGCCGCCGCCGCCGCCGCCTACAGCCGCACCGCCGCCATTGGCGGCGGCACCGCCAGCGCCGCTGAGCAGCCCGAGGCCTGTGGCGCTGACTCGCACGATCTTGTTGCTGGCGCGAGGGGTGGTGTTAGTGGCGGTGGCGGTGTGCAACGCGGCCGCAAGCAGGCTGCCGGTCGGGTAGCCGCCGTGGCTGCCGTATGCGGAGCCCAGCCGGGAGGCAACGCTGGCCCGCGAGCCAGCCGCCAGGGCCGCCGCCGCCGCGGTACCGGCAGTAGCGGCGGATGCAGTGGCGGCCGGGGGCGCGACGGAGGCGCCGCACAGCGTCAGCTGCGGCGTGGTTACGGAGCTACTGCCGTAGGCACTGCGGCCGCCGGAAAAGCCGCCGCCGCCGCCGCCGCCGCCCATACCTGCGCCCGCGCCAGCGCTGCCGGTATCCGTACCGGCGGCAGCGCCGCCGGCGCCCGGATTATTGAGGCCGCTCCTGAATCCCGCTGACAGGCCCAGTGCTCCTGGCGACACGTCCGCGCAGCCTAAGACACCTCCCGCCGCACCGCCCATCGCCTCGTCATGTTCGACTACCAAGCGCGCGTTCCCGGCGCCGGGCGCGCGAGGTGAAACCGCGGCCGAGCCCGTCGCCGACCTTGCCAGTCCAATGACGACAGCGCCGCTGCCGCCGCCGCCGCCGCCACCACCACCGCAAGGGCCGCTGCTAGCCGCTGCCACTGCCGCGCCGCTCGCCGCCGCGAACGGCGACCCTCCCTGGCGGCCCAGCGTGATGCTGCCCGCCGAGACCATGGCGGCGCCGCCGCCGCCAGGCAGCACCGGCGCCAGCGGCCGCAGTAGCGCCAGCGGCGGCGGCTGTAGCTGCAACTGCTGCTGCAGCTGCACCGGGTCGTTGGGGCCGTACGGCACGGGGTGCGGCGGTTGGCCCTGCCGCAGCCCCATGTACTCCAGCGACCGTTGGTTCTGCAGCAGTACGGCGCGGCCGCAGCCCGACAGAAGTGTGACCGCCGACGGCAGGCCCGACATGGCGGCTAGCACCTTGGCGACTTGCTGATGCATGCCCGACACGCCGCGGGACAGGCTGTAGCGCACCAGCACCGCCGCCGCCACCCGCGGCCGTGGCTGCAGCCACGGCTGCAGCAGCTGCTGCTGCGAGGCCATGCCGGCGGCGGCGGCGGCGGCGGCGGCCGCGGCTTGCGGGGTCGCGGGTGCGGAGGCGGGGGCGGAGGCGGTGTGGTGGTGCCGAATAACCAGCGGCCGCAGCGTGAGCGGCAGCAGCACCCGCGACGGCGTGTGCGGCAGGGGGTGCTGTACGAGCAAGGGGTGCAGGTGTGTGCTCGCGCCTGCTGCTCCTGTTGCTGCGCGTTTTGCCGTGGGCGTGACATCCCCCACCCCGCCGCTCGCAAGCATTCCCGACACACCGCCGCCGCCACCACCACCGGCATACGTGCTACCCGCTGCTGTCAGCACCGACCCAAACGCACTCCCGCCGCCGCCGCCGCCGAAAAAGTTGACGGCAGCGGATGGCGGCGCCGCCGCCGGCAGCAGCAGCTGTGGCGCGGATAGTGGCGGCGCCGGCGCGCCCGCAAGCACGCCCTCTATCAGCGCCAGGCAGCAGTCTTTGAGTGCGGCGGTCAGGAGGGGGTCAGCTTCCAGCAGCTCCGCAAGCAGGTGCTCGTAGTCGGCAGGGGAGGCGCACCGCAGCAGTGAGCGCAGCGGGCCGTTGGCGGAGCGGGCTGTGAGCCTGCGGGCAGGGAAGGGGTTGGAGGGGGGCGTGAGCAATGAGATTACGGTAGTGCAGGCGGCACGGCGGCGGGAGGATTATCGTGGGTGGGATACTCTGGGGCTGGGTGCATTAGTCAAGCAGCGCCAGTGAGAGGCCCCGCCCCGCGCGGCACCTCCCTTGGGGGTAGTTAGCACCTGGTGGAGATCGCACTCATGCGCTCACATGGTGCGCCCCACACCAGGGTTTCTAAGCGCACTCATGCGCTCACATGGTGCGCCCCACACAAGGGTTTCTAAGCGCGCGCGGGCATGAAAGCCAACTGTCAAAGCATCGGCCAACGCGGTACGGCACCCAAAGAGACCTCGAGCAACCCGCCTTCGCGTCACAGGCCCACGGCAGTAGGTCGGAATGGCACAGTGCGCGCCTTCAGCTTACAGGCCCCGCTTATGCAGTGGGTCAGGGCCGCCTGTTTCGATGCCCGGACGCTGAAGGGCCACCAAAGCGTCGAGGCCGAACCAAACGACAAGCGGCCACGGAGGCCCCGCCAACGCCACCCACCTTACGTAAGCGTCCGGCCGACCGTATGTTGCCGCAAGGTCTGCTGCAAGCATGGCAGCCTCCGGGTCGCCACTGAAGCCGTGGGCATGCGACAGCAAGCTCTCCAGGTTGATATCGAGCTGGAGAGGGCCCAATGCCGGCTCGTGCGGCTCGGCGCGTGACAGGGCAGTAAATTCAAGCAGCACAACAGGGTCTTCGCTATGGAAAAGGGCCTCTGCAGCAGCGAAATTGGCAAGGTGACAAAAAGGTTTGTCAGGCGCAAGGAAAGTTACCCGAGTAAAGCTTTTGCGGTTCTACTTCTAATGCATTAATTTCTCCTTCTATGTTATGCTGACTGCAAATAATATAACTACTTGCAGTCGTCTTACCGACTTCGTCCTGTCCCGGCCCTGCGTCCAAGCGAGCTCCATAGTCCACAACATCCGCTTTGTTGAATATATGCTCCCACTGTCCAAGCGGGCTAGCTGGCGCAGCTTGGGGGGTCGGGTTAACCAAGTTTGAAGATAATAGCGCTGTTCTGCCGGCAGCCTGCCCCTCATCTGCTTCTCGCTCCTTATGAACAAAGCAGCAGGCTGCCAGCAGGCGTCCAACAAAGCGCCCCATATGCCGCTGTGGCACCAACTATGAAACTAGTTTCGTTGCCTGAGCATTCTATCAAGTCAATCTAAAATTCCAAACATCTTATGTTACTATATATTGCATTGGCACGCGCCGAGGCGCTGCCGCGCTCTGCCCCTTCTGTTACCGGACTGGCGGGTTGCGGCATCGGCAGAATGCGCGCGTTTTGTGGAAACTCCAGCGTTTCTAACGTCGCGCGGGCCCGCCGGATGCCCACTTGCACCGACAGTGCTCATCACGTCTGATGCTAGACGTTTCTGGCTTGATACGGCCACGGATTGTGGGTGCTGGTGCTGGCACGGCCTCCGCCCACAGGTCGCCCTCATGGGGTGCGGCCTGGTGCAGCCGTGCGTACCTGGGCTGGGGACAACCGAGCGATGATAGGCGACTCAGCCCAGAGGCAGGCTGCTGCTGCTGCTGGGGCGAGCCGGCGAGGCAGGCATACGCTGGCGCACGCTGGCGTACGCTGTGGAGGGAGCGCTTTCATGCTTGCATTTGCTCAGAGTGGATTGCTCGGCATACCGTAGATGGACAGTTGAAGAGCGGGTATCACACAGTCAGTAACTGGCTCGGCATCAGCAGCCAGCTGGGCCGTGGCGGCTCTCATGTACGCATGCTGGACCGGATCGGATGGGCCACCCGAGGCACGCCCACCTCCACCCGACTCAGCCGACACTCTCACCCACACCAGCCATCATCTGTTGTTGTGTGCGAGCACGACGTGCATTCCTGTCCCTATAGAAACATCTACGCCGATCATTTGCGGCCTCGACTTGCGCCATTTGGAGCAGGCGACGCTCAGGAAAAACTCGGCAATACTCAGCACTCTGCCACTCAACAACCGTTTAGGTCTGGCTGAATCGTCACATATTGTTGCAATGCATCGCCCCTCGCACTCTCACTCTATCGTTCATTATCAATCGTCTCTCTCCTCTGGCACCCACGGCGGACCAGGGTTGCGGCCAACCTTACCGCTGTACCGCATGAATAGCCCTCTGGAAGCTGTAGCATGCAGCAAAGAAATGTGGTGCGCAAAAAATCAACGCAAGCATAAGCAAAGCATAAACAAAGCAAGGCACCCTGGGCGGCGCAGCCTCAGCCCGTTGGCTGTACGGCACGTCGCCGCATCGTACAGAGCACCGCAGCGGCGAGGCACAGGCAAGCTCGCTCCTCACAAACCTGCTGCGGCAACCGCCAAACTGCACCGCGCATTCCGCCTGCCAGCATGCGCCCGACCTCTCGATAACGCAAGCATGAAAGCACTTGTGGTTGGTTGGATTGCAAGCGTGGCTGACTCAGCCCTCCGCCACCAGTCCGCAGCCAGCAGCTTCCATCCAACAGCCCTGAGTCGGGCTAGCCTTAGCCTTAGCCTTAGCCTTAGCCTTAGCCATAGCCACAGCCATAGCCTGAGCCGCAGCCTTAGCCTTAGCTACTGCCGAATGCGCTGCCAACCAGAGGCACCCGCAGCCGCCAGCGCGAGCTCGGCCTACTGGCGCCGCCGCCACTGCCACCGCCCACCGCCGCGTCGCCTGCCTCCGGCTTGCAGCCTTCGCCACCCCCCGACCCCGCTCCCAACCCCGTCCCCGTTCGCGGCCCTTCGCTTGCAGTTGCCGCCGTTGCCGATGGCCGTAGCCACAGCGACTGCAGGACGCCCTTGCGCTTGCCGGACACGCCGCCACTGCTGTCCCCGCCGCCACTGCCCCCGCCGCCACTGCCCCCGCCACCGGCTCGCTCCCCTGCATCGCTTCGCCCGCCCACTTTCTCTGGGCCCTCCGCAGCGCCGCCGTCATCCGCAGCAGCCCCGGCAGCGGCAGACGCGGGCGCCTGGGGGCCCGTCAGGCCCACGCCACTACCGCTGCCGCTGCCACCGAAGCTGCCGCCACCGCCGCCGCCACCACCACTACTTGACTTGGCGTGCGCGGGCCGGATCACCAGCCCTCGCCTCTTGGAATCCGGCAAGCTCGGGTTAGTTGGCGGCGGCGGCGGCAGGGCTTGACGGCTGGGGTCACGAGGCGGCGAGCAGCCGCCCTCTCCATCCTCCTCGTCTGCCTCCCCCTCTCCTGCTTGTGACTGCTGCTGCTGCTGCTGCCGCGCCCGGCGCCGGCGCTCGCGCTCCTGGTTGTCAAGGTGCGTGAACAGCTGCGAGTGGGACAGGAATTGCATGAAGCGGCCCTCGTGGGCCGAGCCGCCCCAGCCGGACCCAAACCCAAAACCAGATCCGGATCCGGCGCCGCTGCGGCGGCGGCCGGCGGCTGCGGCCGCCGGCGGCAGGTCCTGCCTCACCACAGGCGACGTTGGCGTGGAGGCCGCCGCGGGCCCGGGAGAGGTGGCCCTCATCACAGGCGACGCCTGGGACCAAGGCGCCGGCCCCAAAGACAGCGGCCGCAGCGGCGGCGGCCGCGGCGGCTTGGCGCTCGGCGGGAGTGGGGGTGCGGCAGGCGCTGCCGCCGACCCTGCTGCGGCTCCGCCGCCGCCGCCGTGTGGCCTGGGCACAGGGCTGGCTGCCTGCCGGATGCTGCTGCTGCCAATGCCGCCGCCGCCGCCACTGCCACCGCCGCTGCCGCCGCCGGCTGAGGCGCGGCTGCTGCCGCCTCCCATGACGCCGCCTCCCATGCTGCCGCCTCCCATACTGCCGCCTGCCATGACGTTGGCGCCGGAACCGGCACCAGCACCGGCGCCAATCGCCCTGCCCATCAGCATTGCGCTGTCACCGCCACCCTCGTCCTCGTCATCATCAGAGTCCAGCGACCACAGTGGGTGCGACGCCGCCGCCGCGGCTGCTGCTCCAGCCGGCGCCGCCGCTGCTGCTGCCAAGCCGAACCAGCTGTGGCTGCCAAACGGCGACGCCACGGCGTCATCGCCCGCCTCGGCATGAGCATGCGACCGCCCAATCCCATTGCCACTCCCGTTCCCATGTCCGTCACCATTGATCTGGCGATTCCCCAAGCCGCTGCCGACACCACCGCTATTGTGTGGCGTCAAGCCGCCGCCACTGCCGTACGGTGGAATCACGCCCAGCTCGGAAGCGCGCTTCCGCTCCGCTGCCTCAGCCTCCGTCCGAAAGCGGGTAGGAGAGCGGTTGCCGCCGCCAACCGGGCCACCACCACTAACACCGCCGCCGCCGCCGCCGCCGCCGGCTCCAAACGTCGCCGCCGCCTTTGCTGCCGCACCTGTCAACGCTGCCGCCGGCACGTCGGCGGCGACCACCCAGGGGTGCTGCAGCGCGGCTGTAGCAGTGAGGCGGTCGCGCGGCCGCGGCTGTAGCAGCTTTCCTAGGAAGTCCAACAGCTCGCAGCTCATGGCCGCACCGCAGGCGCCCGCCGTGGTGGCGCAGCCACCGAAGCCCGCCGCCGCCAGGAAGCGAGGCAGAGGCGGCGCCGCCGCGGCGGCGGCGGCGGCGGCGGCGCCAGGGACGCCGACAGTGGCGCCGGCAGCGGCTCCTGAGGCCTCCCCGCAGAGCGTGTTGGGTGCAGATGTGAAGGGTCCTCGGGCCGCTGACCCGCCAGCCACAGCGGCAACCCCATTGCCGCCATCGCGACCGTGCCCGCCGCCGCCGCCGCCACCTTCCTCGCGCAGGCCGCCGGTCGTGCCGTGCCGTACCGTACCCACGGCACGCCCCCGGCCCGGCCCCGGCTCCGGCCCCGGCTCCGGCCCCGAGCCCGAGCCCACTGTCCCATCAGCTGCAGAGAACGACCGACTCATCCGCCTGAAGCCCATGCCGCCGCCACCGCCGCCGCCGCCACCGCCGCTGCCGCCGCCGCCGCTGCTGCCACCCCCGGCATCGAACTCTGGCTCCTCACTACTCAGCCCGCCGTCCCCAGCCGCTCGGCCGCTGCGACCAATGCGACCGCTGCCGCCGCCACTGCCGCCGCCAGGGCCAGCGCTCGGGCCACCACGCGCCTCCCCGGGCGTGGTGGCGCCGCCCCCGCCGCCGCAGCCCACAGACCCGCCGCGTTGGCGCCCATCGCGCTGCAGCCGCCATGTGCTGCTACTGCCGTTGCTGTAGCCAGCCAGGGCCGCCCCGGGTGCAGTGGCAGTAGCAGCGGGCAGCGGCTGCGACAGACCCGACACGCCGCGATGATTCCAGCTACTGCCGAAGCCGAAGCCGCCGCCACCGCTACTGCCGGCCCCATCCACCCCGCCGCCGTCCTCCGAGCCGCGCAAGCGGTCCTCGCTGCGGCGGAGCCGCTGGGCGGCAACCGGCTTATTGCCGCCGCCGCCATCACCGTCGCCGTTGCCGCCTGTCCCCCCCTTGGCGCCGCCGCCGCCACCCCCGCCGTCGCGGCCACGGCCGGGCTCCCTGTCCCCGGCCCCGTCGAGCTCCGGCATGCGCGCGAACCACAGGGCGGCAAGCGTCGCGCCCAAACCCCACCTGCGCAGCGCACACACACGGCCGACGACGAGGTTGCAAACACACATCAACGTCACGTGCCGTCTCCACCACGCCACGGCACTCCCCCGCCCGTCCCCAGCCGCCTCCCCGCCCCATCAGCCTCCCCGTTCATGCACTCCTTGCTCCTTCCGAATGCTGCAGCGGTCCCCGGCTCCCCTACCCTGCCCTCTACCTCCTCCACCTCCCCTTCCCTGGCCTGTGTGGCTTTTGGACTGACGCGCACTCACATGTCCTGCGCACGCTGGTCGTAGCCCTTGGGCAGAACCGCCATCTGCCGCCCGCCTCCTCCTCCTCCTCCCTCCTCTCCCGCTGCTCCTCCTGCCCCTCCCGCCCCTCCTCCGCCGCTGCGCTGCCGCCTGCACTCGGGCGGCTGGAACTGGGTGGTGCCAGCAGCCACGAAGCCGGCACTGGCGGCGTCGGCGCACCCGAAGTCCGCCAGCACCACCCGCCCATCGTGCATGCGCAGAGCGTTTGCGGGCTTGATGTCTGAGGGGTAGTAAAAGGGAACGGGGAGGACAGGGAAGGGACGAGAAGGGATGGGATGAAGGAGGAACGGGTTCGGCGCCGTAGGGGTTGGTGAAGGGAATGGTCAATGGTGACGTCTGCAGCCCCGCCCTGCTTTACGCCTCTTTCTGCCCACACGTAACGCAGGGCCGCCCGCCTACCCGCTGTGCCATCCACACGTGCCACTCATCTCACACCCATACCCACAACCACAACCACGCCCGGTAATACCGCTCGCGGTGCGCTTATGGTTGCGCATTCCGGCATTCGCATACACAGTGCCGAGCCGTTTACCTTTGTGGCTGTGTGCTTATACAACCGCACATCCTAGCATCCAACCCACATCACCAGACTCCCTGCATCCAACCCACATGGCTGGACAGTCGCCCCCGCCCGCCCCGCCCACCTCGGTGCGCTAGGTGGAGGGCGTGCAGGTGCTCCAGCCCCAGAAGCATCTGCCGCGCGATGGACGCCAGCTCCGCCTCGCTGTAGCCGCGAGCTCCGCCTCCGCCTCCACTTCCACCTCCGGCGCCGCCGCCGCCGCCACCGCCGTGGCTGTTGCTGTTGTTGTTGCTGTTGCCGTTGTGGCCATGGGTGTTGTGGCTGTTGTGGCTGGGGTGCCGCTGCCCCTGCTGCAGCATCGCCTCGGCCTCTGCCCACAGGTCGCCCTCAGCCGCGGGCAGCACGAGGTAATAGTGGCGCTTGCCGCGCACGCTGGCGAGCGCGGGCAGCAGGTGCGGGTGCTGCAGCTGCACCTGCAGCCGCGCCTCGCGCACAGCGCGCCCAATGAAGTGCGTGCGAAGCGTGCGCTTCACGCATATGTCCAGGCCCTCGTCGACGAGGCGCAGCTGCTTCAGGTAAATGAGGACAGGCGGGACAAATGCCCCCCCGCCCGCGTCGTCGTCGCGCTGGTACAAGATTGTGGAGCCTCGCGGTCGCAGCAACGCAGTTCCACGGGCGAGCAGTTGCTCATGAAGCTCAGTCGGGCAAACCGCAGCGTTTACTTCAAGTTGCGTTGTCTGGCCTTTGCTCGGACGAAACAGACAAGCAGCCCAATGAGCCATGTGAAATCATACATCGATATATTGCTAGCCTCGGGGGAGAAACAAGGTGATTGGCACAGGGCGCATCCTAAATGTCTCGCCACGCTGGAAGGTAAGTTGCTTTGGTGCTCAAGGTAGTGTTAAAACGGCAAACTCGTATGAATTATACAAACTAAGAAATTTCAGGGTGGCTGCGTCTAGGGCTGGAATTGGCCCAACAGCGCGGGAGATCGGGTGGGGCGTGAAGAGCGGGTCTGGCCACGGGGTCTGGCGGCTCCTACCCCTGCCACCTTTTGGACCCCTTCCCCCCGCCCCCTCCGCCCCTATACCTGGCCCAGCCCCGGACTCGCTCCTGAGTCTGATAGCAAAGCCACCCCACACCCGACTTGGCCTTCCCCTGCTGCATTGTGCAAGCTCCAGACCTCCTGTGCTCCAAACTCATTGTATGGTCCAAGCTTCGTGTGCAGCCTGCATGCTGGAGATGGCTGAGAGCCAGCGCCAAACGGCTACATCCTCCTCTGGTTGCATCTTCGCGGGGCAGAAAGAAAGGGGCCCAAAATCCTGGCACCAGAGGCGTGACGCAACGTGACCAGAGGGGCGTCTCGCCAGTTCTGGCCCCTACTGGCCCCCTTGTGGTCCTCTGCCCCTGCCTGCTCTTGCCGCGCATAGTCGCACCCGTTACTGTCGGCAAGAACGTGAGTTCTTGAAACGCTGACTGTTGTCGCGAGTGTTGTGGGGCAGAAGGCAGTTCATAGCTTCTGGCTTCGAAAGGTGATGTCACGCCCTACTGCGTGCCGACGCAACCCATACGTGTCCAGCGTCCCCGCTGTAATCACAACGCAAACTCAACTAAAGTCTGCAAACGGCACTGAAGGCAAATAGCGCATGAGACGCTCAATACAACCGAGCTGCCGCTCACTCTTAGACTCCGGCACAGGCACTAACCCCACGCCGTGTCCGGTCATTCGCTTTGGCGTGACCGGGAACCCCTAGCAGACGTTGCAAACCGATGATGCTTTATGAAACGTGGCCTGGAGAGGAAGTTGGACCGTGCAGGCCACCCTCGCCACAGAACCCCATCGCCAGCCGGTGGGACGAAACTGCAATCTACTGTATGCTTGTTGTGCTGTTCTTGCATAATACTATAAATACTATACAGCATTCATGAATAGAATACTGCTGTCGCGCAGCACGGCTGTCAACACAAAGTTAATTGCCCCGTTCGCTCTTCAGGCGCCACTTCATACTGCATTGAACGCATGAAAACGTTGTAGCTGTTATCAAGTCATCATGCCCCCTCGCGCGCGGGGTGTGCCACTGCGAGGCAATGCACCAGCAACAGCAGCTACCCTGACGGGTTCCGAGCTTAATTTACTCCCAGAGACGTTAAAATTAGCATTGCTGCGGATTCCTGAGCATGCAGACCGGCTATGCTCGCGATCGGCGACACGCAAAGACGCCGCAGACCAGCTCGCACGGAGCTTCGCAAAGCTTTTCGCCACGATGATGCCCAAGTCCACAAATGAGCACAAGGCAAGGGTCTGTGGCCTGCTGCTGAACGAGGACCACGCAGGTGTCGCTCATGCGGCCGTGCGCGTGCTGAGCGAGTGTGTGCGGTGCAGCCTGGACGACGACGCGTTCCTGAAATGTGGCGTCCAGTGCTGTGACTTCTTGGGGTGCTTTTGGGACAACTCCTTTGTTCATGGGACCAGCCCGAACTCGCACGCCCGGGCCCTGGCGCTGCGAACGGGCTTGGCGCTCGTTCGCAGCGAGGCCCTCGCCGCGCTTGCGCGGCAGCTGGCGGCGGCAACCGCTTCCGTGCAGGCGCTTGCTGTGGAGACGGCGCAGTGCTATAACAACAACAACAGTAGCAGCGGCAGCAGCAGCAGCAGCAGCCGAGGAGGCGCCGGGGCATCCAGCAGCGGGGACGCGAGCTCAGAGGAGCGGCTGCATGGGCCGGTTGCTTGCGGGCTGATGGGGGCGGCGCTGCTGCTTGGTTTCACGTCCTTGCTGAGCCACGGCCATTTGATGTTGCCTGGTCGCGGAGGGCAGCAGCTCGCTGCGGCTTCGGGCGCTGCGGCTTCGGCCCCTGCGGCTTCGGCCCCTGCGGCTTTGGGCCCTGCGGCTTCGGCCCCTGCGGCTGCGGGCGCTGCGGCTGTGGGCCCTGCGGCTTCGGGCCCTGCGGCTGCGGGCGCTGCGGCTGCGGGCCCTGCGGCTGAGGAGGGCGCCGGAGCTGGGGAGCCCAAGGAGCTATACAGGTGGGTGTTTGTATGTTCACCTACATGCGTATGCACGTGTGTTCATGGAATGCTAGGGTTACGGGGTCGCGCCGTACCGCACCGTACCGCACCGTGCTAATTGGCAGAAACAACTCCCTCCCCCATCCTGCGCCTGCACCTGCACCCCCAACTTCGGCATCGTCACCGAAGTCGCTACGCTCCAGAGCTGCTGGCGGCGCTGGCTGGCAGTGGCGTGGCGGAGCACCTGGGTCGGCTGCTGCTGGTGCTGCTGCCGGCCATTGACACGTGTCCGGCAATGGCGCCGCAGGGGGCGATTGTGTTTGGCATGCCCGTAATGCCGAGTGAGCTGGCCACCGGCTTCCTCAAGGCAACCTTCAGGTGTGCACTACACAGCATGTGTGGGGCCGAGCAGCAATCGAGCTATCCACAGCGATACGAATTTTGTGCCGACAACCTGAATGGGGGCTTGCGTGCGGGCGGTCGTCGCGAAGGGCCGCTAGCATGCTTGTCGCGGCGGTGCAGCTGGCCTGTGGGTCCCAGGCATGTCGCCGCTCCGTGAGCATCTATACTCCGGGTCAAGTTCTGCTGTACATGCGATCCTTGTTCCTTTTGCATGATCTGCCTTTGATCGCTGCCGTGGGCCTGCGACACCCGCTCCATATAAAGTGCTGTAACAACTGCCTGAACCGAGGCTGCGTCCTAGTGCTCCCCAACACTTGTGCCCTCCTTCCCCGCGTGCGCTCCCCTGCGCACATACCCTTCTTTCCCTGCGTTTCCACAGAAATATGCCCTCCTTGCCTGCGCTCCCTTGTGCACATGCACTTCCTTCCCTGCGTTGCCTTGAACATCTGCCCTCCTTCCCTGCGCTCCCCGACACACAGGCTGCACCGCCTCGCGATTGAGATGCAGCGCTCACCCCGGTCCATAGCCCCGCTGCTGGCGGCGGGCGACGTGGGGCCATTTACAGCGCAGCTGTTCGCTCTTCTCACCGGTCCCGGCCTCAGCTGCTGCAGCCTGGCAATGGGCCTGGCGACCCTGGCCGCCGGGGACGGCGGCAGCTGCCACGGCGCGCCGGCAGAGCTGCTGGCAACAATGCCGGTGGTGGGCCGCAGCCGCGGCGGCGGTGGCAGTAGCGGTGCCTCAGGCTCGGGCGCCTCAGGCCCGGGCACCACAGGTTCGGGGCCGGGGCCGAACACCGGCACTGGATCGCGGGCTCGTGCAGCTGGCGGCTCGGCGGCGGCGGTGGGGGCAGCGGGCGCAGACCAGAAAGCCACGCCCCTGGTTGACGCAGAGCAAGCGCTGCGGTCGCTTCTAGAAGCTGCGGCCCTACCGCTGCTCGACAGCTGGTACCGCCTCACCGCACACAACATGCAGCAACCGCCACCAGCGCGGGCACTGGCGGCAGGTGCGGGGCAGGCAGCGGCGGCGACTACGCAAACTGCGGAAGCAGCGTTATGCGCCGCGCCGCCGGTCGCAGACGCCGCCGCCGCGGCTCTGCGCTTCGGGAGCGAGAATGCGGGACCAGCCCCTGGCCCGTGTGAAACAGCAGAAGGAAAGGCTTTGGCATGTTCCACGGCCTCCACCAAGGCGGTTAGCCTCATCCCGCCGCTGGTGGCTAAGCAAATCTTGCTGCGGTTGGCCGAGATGGCCGCCGTGGTGATGGAGAAGGATGTGGTCTCAATGGGGGCGCTCTTGGCTTCCGTGATGGGGGTGGCTGCTGAAACGCCGCAGCAGCTGCAGCAGCACTGTCCGATGTGGGGCTTCCTGACTCCCGCCGGGGCGCAGGCGGTAGCGACAGATGCCATGGGGTACGCCGCTCCCGCCCTGTGCATGCACGCGGTGCACGGCTGCTTTGTCGACAGCGCCGGGCGCCCCGTCGCACGGACGGCCGCCGCCCTCGAGGCCGCCGTCGCCCGCTGGTGGCGCCTGCTGGAGCGGGTGCTGCGGCTGTCGGATTGGACACTGGGGTCGGATGCGGAATCCGGGATGGTCAATGTCTTGACGCTAGGACTCTATTCGCTGGAGTTGAACACGAAGCACATGCTCCGGCAGCGGCAGAGGCCTGACATGCGCCACAGCCGAACTTGCACAACACCGCTCCCGGGCGGAGAGATGACATCACACGACAGGCCGCCGCACGAGCCGCTGCCGCCATTCTGCCGCGGCCTGCCCGCTGCGCTGTCGGCAGGGCTGCTGCCGCGCCTGATGGAGCCGCTGCTTCGGTGGCAGGTCAGCCCAGTCACCCAGCAGTGGGACCGGCTGGCTGAGCGGGTGTGCACCTACCTCCAGTCGTACTGGGGGGTGGCGCTGTTGGCGAGCGCGCCGGCGCGGCAGGCGGCGTCGCTGGTGCTGACGATGCGCAAGCGGCTGCTTCGGGTGGCGCAGAGCCCCTCCTGGACATTGGAGCTGGCCGACCACATGCAGGTGTTGGGCCTGTGCTTAGGCCAGCTGCGATGCATGCACGGCATGCTGCGCGACGCCGCCGCTGGCTACGCGGCCGGCCATGGCGGCCCGCCGAGTGATGGCGGCAGCGGCAACAGTGACAGCGCCAACGGCGGCGGCAGCGACAGTGGCAGTGACGGCGATGCAGCTGCGGATGGTGGCGGCGATGCGGCCGCGGATGATAGCCGCTGGCTGTATGACATGGTGCGGTCGCCGCGTGTGACTGCCCTGGCCGCGCTGCTCGTGCGGGAGCTGCTGCCGGTGGCAGCGGACTGGGCGTGGCAGTCTACCTCGCCCTGGCTTGCCACGCTCTGCTGCGCGTCGGACACGTCAACTGGGTGTCAGTCACCTGCGGGGGCAGCGGCAGGGGTAGCGGCCGGAGCAACGGCAGCGGCCGGAGCAACGGCAGCGGCAGCGGCAGGGGCAGGTGCAGCGGCAGGGGCAGCGGCAGCGGCAGGGGCAGCGGCAGGGCCAACAGATCCTCGTCGGGAGGAGGGGCGGCGCGGCGTCCCGTTGGAGCCGCCGGCAGTGCAGCTGCTGTGTGAGAGGTTGAGTGGGGTGTACGCCTGCCTGCAGGACTGGCTGGTGCTGCTGACGGAGCAGTGCAGCGGCGGTGGAGGCGGCGGCAGTGGCGGTTGTGGGGGAGGAGGCAGTGGCGGCAGCGGCGGCAACGCTGAGAGCCGGGATGCTGTTGGCGGCAGCGGCAGGGGCGACACGGCAGAGGGGGGCAGGGGCGACACGGCAGAGGGGGGCAGGGGCGACACGGCAGAGGGGGGCAGGGGCGACACGGCAGAGGGGGGCTGGGGCGACACGGCAGAGGGGGGCAGGGGCGACCCGGAGCTCCGGCACTTCATTCTGCACGACCTGCGCGCCGGCGAGCTGGTGCGGTCGGTGCTTCTGTCGTTCAGTGAGGCGGTGGCGCTGCTAATTGCAGAACCTCAAGAGGCGGCCGCGATCGCACGCCAAATTGCGGGCGCGTGCATCTGCTATGCAGCCCTCGCGCCGGAGGAGTGGCGCGCGATGCTGCGGGGAGCAGGGGCGAAAGCGACGGAGGTGGTGGCGGAGGCGGGCGGTGCGGATGGCGGCGTGTCGGGTTTGGCGGATGACCGCGCTGCGGCTGCAGGGGTCTGCTGGGACGCGGTGCCTTGGCACAAGCACTTGGCGCTGGTGGTTGGCGTGGTGGGTTGGGCCGGCAGTGGTTCGGCTGAACCATCTGTGGCCCCCGGTGTGCAGGCCGGTGAGGAACACACTCATCTTTCTGTTGGGATTCTCAGCTTGTCGGCAAGGCTGTCGCGTGTTACCACTGATGACAGTCTCGGTCCGTTGAGTAACTCTGCTGCTGGCAGCAGCGACAGCCGCGGTGGGAGCGGTGGAAGCCGAAGCGTGCCCAAGGACGCGGATGCGGATGTGGATGCCGTGGAGGAAACATGGTGGCAGCTGGTTGCAAAGCTGCGACAGAACCTGTGTGCGCGGCGGGCTGCCTGGGCGGGGGCCTTTCCGGGCGGGCAGGTGGCGACGCAGCCGCTGAGCGAGGTACGGGCGCGGCTGCAGCTGCCGCGGCTGTGCTCCAACCCGGCCTGTGTGGTGCTGAAGGGCGACTGCGAGGTGGAGCTGCCGCTCAAGGCGTGTGGCGGCTGTGGCGGCGCGGCGGCGTACTGCTGCCGTGACTGCCAGGTGGCGCACTGGCGGGCGGGGCACAAGGCGGCGTGCGGCAAGGTCACCGGGAACAAGGACAGTGCCCTAGGGCAGCGGAAGTAGGCGTGATGGGATGCAGGAGGGCGTGCATGCGTGCAGGGCATGCACTGCAGGCGCAACGACGTGCAATTGCTAGCCTGAAAGCATGATGCACTGTGATGCACAAACACACACACACACACACACACACATAAACGGTAATCCGCGACCGTAACTTCGCATCGCATACACTGTCCTACGCGTAATGTTTTCCTTGTGCTCTTCAACACATAAACACATACCTTGCCCTTGTGCGGTGTGAGCAAGGGTGTGAGTCCCCTGCTTGTGAGCAAGAATGTGAGAATGTGAGTCCTCGTGTGTGTGTCATAAGAAAATGTTTCTGCTTGACACACACGGAACCGGGCCTGCATGTGCCTCCTTAACTGATGTCCGGGACAGGGGTAGTACACGATGGTGTGTAAGGACAGTACGACCTTGAGTACGACACCTCGTCACCCAGAAAGTGTGCAGCAGTGCAAACTGTAGTGATAGATACGATGTGTGTGTCTTTTGTCTTGGGCGCGCCCCTGCGTTGTGCATTGTGCTGTCAGCAGGGAGAGTTGCTTTGCTTTGGCTCACTGTGACCAGGCACATACAGAATGTACGGACGGCCAAAACGTCCAGAAAAGGCTTGAAGGCTTTCGCAAGTTGCGAGTCCCACGTGAGAGACATGCACCGCGAATCTCCGCAGCAATCTGCACTCAATCACTCCTGATAGTTGTTGCCTACCGGTAGGCCCTCGGGCAGCCTATGCTGATCAGCAGGGGAGCAGCGAAATAAATTGCTTGCCTCTCCACAGCACAGTTACAGGTCAAATGCTTGTACCTTCCATCTGCGCCAGCACAATGGGTTGCACAGATCGATGTGCGCCTGATTCATGCCTGACTGCACACGCTCGCCACACCCGCACACGCACATTCATTGATCCAGGACACCCAGCATTCCAAAACACTCAGCAACTCAATCGTAACATAACTCGTGCCTGCATCACGGAAGCAGCATGCATGCTTGGTGCATTCCTTCCCACACACACGGCACACCTCCATGCACACAGCGCCGTCAACTCTTCATCCATGCACTCCCTCCATACACGCCCTACACGCACATCCATGATCGCAAACACAAACACAAAAACTGTACCGCACACGCGTGCCTTGACCACGCCCACGTCACCCTCGCTCAAGCCCCGCCACCGCCGCCCCGGGTCGCCACACTGTGCTGCTCATGCATGCGCCGCGCCGCCTCCGCCGCCGCCCCGCCGCCCGCGCCGCCGCCGCCGTCTGTGCCGTACGGCCCCGCCCGCACGGCTTGCCGTACCCGGTCCACGGTTGTGGGTGCGGCGAGTGTGGCGGCGAAGGCTTCCTCCCCCGCCCCCGCCACCTCGCCGCGTGCCGCCGCTGACACAGTGGCCCACAGGGCGGCCACTGCGGCGTGACGCCAGCTGCAGAGAAGAGGGGCGAGACGGAAGAGGGTGAGACGGGAGATCATTAGGGTGATATCAAGGATCAGGGCAAGGCGCAAAAGAGGGCCGTATATGTAGACATTAAACGACCATTCGTTAGCTAGCGCGGACAGACCGTGTGACCTTGTAGACTGACTGCCGGCGGACGCGAGCACAGGGCGCGCCGCATCAGCTGTACTACGCACGAGGGCTCCAGCAGCGGCGACTCCAGCCCGCCCCGCTGCTCGCCTATTCCATCTTTTCTGCTGCCCCCTGCTCCCCTGCGCCCCCTTCTCCCTTGCTGCCGCCACCCGTCCTGCTCCCCTGTTCCATCTTCTCTCCTGCCCCCTCCTCCCCTGTCGCTCCCTCCTCCCCTGCTTCCCCCTCCGCCCAAGCTGCCTCCCCTCCTCTCTCCTCCTCTCCCCTCTTTCCTCCCTCCCTCCCTACCCCACCCCACCCCCTCATCACGCACTTGCACGCCGCGGCGCCGCTCTCGCTGCCCGCGTCCATCAGTCGCGCCGCCAGGTCCGGCGAGGTGAGCAGCTCCACCGCGAACCAACTGCGCAGCGCCAGCGCCGCCACACACCTGCGTGTGTTGCCAGGCACAGGGGAACACAGCAGCGAATGACACACAAAGGGGTTTTGCTAAATTCAACAAAATTGGCGGGGAACCAGCAGGCCGCAGCGCAAGCCGAGACGCAAAGGTGTCGACATGCACAACAGCCGCGCTGAACTGCTGCGTTCCCGCTTGCATTGCGGCCAGCCCCAAGTGGCAACTCACCCGCTTCTGCATGCGTACTCGCCACGTCACGTCAGGTCACCCGCCTTCATCTCCCGCCCCAGCCCCACCTCCCAAGCAAAGCCAAACCCCGGTCAACCCCAACCCTGGCAAAACCAAACCCCGGCATAACCAAACCCTGGCAAAGCCAGACTGAAACCCTCTCCTTCCCCAGCGCCCGCCCCTCCCAGCCTCCCCCCACCCCCCTGCACCCCCCCCCGCCCAGCCTCCCCCCGCCCCCTGCACCTGTACGCCGCCAGCCGCAGCTCCACAAACGGCTGAGCCAGCAGCGCCAGCACCACCTCCCCCGGCCGCTTCAGAGGAGCAGCAGCGGGGCTGGGGCCGGCAGCGGCGCTGGGGCCGCCGCACGCCTCGTACACGCAGCGCCGCAGCGTCTCCTCATACTGCGAGGGAGGTGCGGGAGGTGGAGGGGGTTAACTCTGAACCTGTCCCATAAGGAAACAGACGCGCTGCAAGGAGAAGTTGCAGCCGCATCTGCGAGCTACTGTACGTGGAGGGGGGATGATGGCGGGGAAGGAAGCGCAGCCGGCAAGGTCCGAACCCTCCGCCTCAGCTGCCGGCTTCGATAGCCTGTCGAGTGTTAGCCCCATCCCTGTCACAAGCCCGTCACTGCTCTCTTTCATACAGCATCACTGACACCCCTGCTGGCCCTCTCACTCGCCGCTCCTTGCCAATGGGCTCATGCGCCCCCGCCCCTCTCTCGGCCCCTCTCCCTCCCCCATTATCATGATTGTAATCGCCCTCACCTGCGCCGGCAGCACCGCCGCCGCCCCCTCCCCCATTAGTAATGAACGTAACCCCCCCTCACCTGCGCCGGCAGCACCGCCGCCGCCCGCGCCCGGTCCGCCCCCGCCCGCTCCAGCCCCGCGGCCGCCGCCAGGGCGTGAAGCGCGGCCATGCGCACCTCCGGGTGGGGGCTGCGGCCCAGGGCCCGGCTGCACAGGGCCTGTACGATAGTACAGTACGGTACAGGCAACGTACGACAAACAGTGACCGTAACGGCAAGCAGGAAGCGGGTGAGTTAGTGATTGAAGAGCCCGTCGTGCTTGCGTCGACCCGTGTGACATCGTTGGGGGCTTTGAGACTATTGGGTCGCTGTAGTGGGTCACTCTCCATTCCGGGCTTTGTATCCTACCAACCCCAACCCCCAGCCTCCAACCCCATACACAACCTTTTCCTTCCCTCATGCCTCCACCGCCCATCCATATCCCTACTGTCACTCGCCCGCCCCATCTGCCCCACGACTCACCCGCGCCACTGCCACATCCGCCAGCACCAGCTGCGCCCCCGCCCGCGACTGCGCCAGCCGCCCCAGTGCGTCCAGCCCACACGCCTCCGCCGCCGCGCTGGCATCACCCGCATCATCCAGCACCCCCCGCACAGCCGCCAGCAGCGCCGGTGCCGCCTGCAGTGCCGGACCCTCCACCGCTACAGCCGCCGCCGCTACTGCTGCTGCTGTGCTTGAGGCCCCGCCGTCGACCTGCATGGGCTCGGCAGCGCCGTTGCCGTTGCCATTACCGGCGGCTGTAGCCGTGTCCGCGGAGGCGGAGGCGATGGCTGCGGCTGTAGCAGGCGGCAGCGCCTCCGGCAGGCTGCGCCGCACGATCCCGGCCACCAGCGGCATCGCCGCATCGCTGAGCATGGGGTCTGACAGCAGCTGTAGCAGCTGCGGCAGCGCCAGGCCCGCCAGTGCTACAGCCACCCCCTGTCCGGCCCTGCTACTGCCCGCGGTGGCTGGATCTGAATCCGGGTCGCTAGCTGCCATCAGCTCCTCCAGGAGCTGTAGCGAGGCCAGGCAGGCCAGGGGGTCGGCGCCGCCGTCTGACAGCGTGCGCAGCAACGGCTGTAGCAGACCCGAGCCGCGCAGCAACTGCAGCCGCTCATCTGCACTGCTACTGCTACTGCCGCTTGCGCTGGCAGTGCCGCCGTGAGCGCCACTGCTGCTGTTGGACACGCCATTCGCCAGCCTGGGGTAGCAATGTATTGTTGCCAATGGGTTTGAGTTTCCAAGTAAATGGCTCCTTCACCCAACCGCAAACACTCCGCCACGCGTAGGAAGGCTCTTATAAGCCGCTCCTTAAGAAGCCCACACCGCCCCTGGCAGCTAACACGCAAAGCCCAGCCCCAATCCCTCTCTGCACGCACCTGCTGCCGCTGCCGGCGTCCCCACCCGCCGCCGCGAGCTCCAGAGCCAGCTCCAGCACCCGCAGCCGCACCGTGCCGCCACGGTCCCGCTCCGCCGCCGCCGCCAGCGCCGCCGCCGCCGGCGAGCCCGCCGCCAGCACCCGCCGCAGCGCCGCCAGGCCGCCGGCGATTACGTAACCCCGGATGGCGGCGGCGGCCGCCGCCGCAACCGTTGTGTCAGGGTCGTCGGTTAGGATGTGGACGAGCTGGCCCAGTGACGCGGACGCCAGCTCGTCATCACCGTCGCCGCCAACTGCTGCCGTGCCCTGCTGACGTGTCGTACGGGCGGCTGTACGGGAGATGAGCAGGTTGCCGTACTGCTCGGCCGCCAGGCGCCGCAGCGCGGGCAGGGGCGCGTCGGCGGCTGCTGCGAGGTAGGGCGCTGAGCCAGGCAGCAGCGTCTGCCCTGGAGGGCGGTTGGGGCAGTTGGGAGGGGGATTCCATGCAGTTCAAGTAAGACGAGAAGGCGTAGCCAGGGGGGAACGTGTTTGGCTACGGGTTGACCAGGGGCGTGCCAAATGCCATATGGGTGTGGAGGGGTGATGCGGACTGTCCAGGCATGTCGTGTGCACGCGTGTGTGCGTGTGAGCTTGCACCTGTGGCGCCCAAAACCCCGTAGCCACACGGCCAGCCCCCGCGTCCCCGCGCCCCTGCCCCCGCCCTCACCTAGATCCGTGGCCAGCAGCCGCGCCAGCACGTCTGACACCAGGGCCACAGCGTCCTTGTCGCCAGCGGAGGCCAGGGCCCTGAGCAGGTGGCGCAACGTCAGGCGTCGTAAGGACAGGCGAACGAAGGGGCGCTCTACCGGTCAGGCGATGCGGTCTGTGGTTGTATTAGTATCGAAGCGTTCATGTGCAGTGCAGGTAGGACGCACCTGAAGAGCCGCTCCAGCGGGAAGCCCGAGAAGAAGGCATGCGCGTGGGAGTCCCGCAGCGGAGGTGGCTGCGTGTCAAGCTCCTTGCATAATTGTAATAGTTGTGCTAGATCCTCACCACCAGACTCAGCTGCGGGAGCCATTCAGCTTGGTGATAAGTTTCTTGAGATTCTCTGCCCAGGTCACCTAGGTTGAGACCACAATGACGATATGTATTGTATATGAGCAGATAGTACTGGTGATGAGGAAATCGGGTATGGGTAAAGCATTGGCTTGTGCGAATAAGAATTGAGAAGCCCCAGCCATCGCGTGAAGCCATAGCTGCGGAATGTAGTGATCCTTACGCTTCTGAAGTCCACTTCGTCACGTTTATATTTATCACGCATTCGCGGATGCTAACGGGAAAGCACACGGAGGATAGACCGAGCTTCCCGAGCTGGCATTAAGCCAGCTGCGTAACCATGCTACGTATCGTAAGCTAAGAACGTACTTAAGTATTTGGGCCACAACGTGGATGAAAGGGCCCCATGCCCGAGAGAATTGAGCGACAGTTGCGACGTCCTCAACGGTAGGATCCACTTGATTCAGCCCGGCAGCGGCTTGTGCGCTTGTGGCTCAAGAGTCTCGAGTATGTTCCTGCCTTAACATCTATGCGAGCTATCTTTCTCGTGTGTAGGCATGGTTTAGGCTTAGGGTTCTACTCTTAAGAGCACAAGTTCTGCGTCGGCTTTCATCACCGTCACGCCAAGTCATTTACTTTACACACAACAACTATATACAAGACCCAACATGGCTCGCTGTCATTCCAGCATGCTGGGAAACTTTACACCAGGTCGAAATGCGCCACTTCCGCGACTCTCACGCTTGCTTACCTTACACCTATCATTTCTGCTAGCTACGTACATGCATTGCCAAGCAGCACGGGTGTCAACGGGGCTGGGCGCCCTCACGACATTCGGCGGGCGCGGCGAGCTGGCGCTTGAGAAGGCGCATTTGCCGGCCTCGCTCAAACGTTTCATAGAGGTGGGGCTATAACCATGCGGGCACTTGGCCATGCTGGTGTCGTCAGTGAGAAGAGCGCTCTCCCAGCCCGGGCAGTTTCAAAGCCCTGGTTCTTTCGAGCGCCTAGCTCTGCTCCATTTCTCCCCGCACCCCCTCTCCTCCCCCTCCACCCCCTCCCCCGCTCCATCCCCATCCCCACTCCCCTCCAACCTTCTCGCCCCCCCCCATCCCCGCCCCTCAGCTGGTACCCAAGGCCGAGCTGCACGTGCACGTGGAGGGCGCGCTGGAGCCGGAGCTGATGCTGGCGCTGGCGGCCCGCAACGGCCTGCCGCCGCCCTACCCCTCCGTGGAGGCCGCCAGGTGGGTGGGGAGGGGCTGGAGGGCAGGGGGGGGGGTTGTAGATACCAGCCCAACCTAAATCGAATTCAATACAAAAGAGTGAGGAGGAGAGCGGGGAGGGGGAACGGAGTGATTAGGTCACAAGGCGGGGTGATGGGGGGCAAGGGTGGAGGCAAGATGCCCGGGGGTGAGAGGGCAGGGTGGAAAGGGCAGGGATCGGCACGCGCAGCTGCGAGGCGGGCAGGGTAGACTGGGGTGCAAAGGGGCAAGGTTAGGGTCATGGGCAGGGGCAGGGGCAGGGGTGGTTTTAGCTATGAGTCAACCACCCCAGACTCCGCGTTCGCTTGCTCCACCCCCCCCCCCCACACCTCCCCACCCCAAACCCCCACCCACCCACCCTCCCCCCACCCAACCACCTGCTCAGGGCCGCCTACCACTTCGCCGACCTGCAGTCCTTCCTGGACCTCTACTACGCCGGCTGCGCAGTGCTGCGGACCCAGAACGACTTCTACGACCTGGCCATGGGCTACTTCAGGGTGAGCGAGTGGAGGGGAGGGGGAGGGGGAGGGGGAGGGGGAGGGGGAGTGGGGGGAGGTGGAGGGGGAGGGGAGGGGGAGGGGGAGGGGGAGAGTGGGGGAGGGGGATGGGTTGTGTACACCAGCCTAAACTAAACCAAACCAAGCTAGTACGAGCGGAGCACAGGCAGAGGCGGTAGCTGCAAGCGATAATACTGATGGGATGGGGGCCGAGGCGTTGTGGGGCAGCAAGGCGAGCGGCGCCGGCGATAAATGTCACCGCCGGGGAGTGGGGGGGAGGGGGGGAGGAGGGGGGGTTATATTGCCCGAGCCCAACGAAGTCCGGCCATCATCATCAGGAAGCCCAGCCACTTACAGAAAAGGGGAGGAGGGGAGGGGTGGGGCGCACACACTCCCAAGCCACACGAGTACGAGTCCCACATAGGGGTGCACGGGGGTGAACGGGACATGCGGCCGGAAGCTGTGTGGGTCCGCTGCAGTAGGGGCAGGCACTAGGGAGGGAGGAAGAGTTCAAATTAATCAAGGGAGGGGAGACACGGAGGCACGGGGGGTACAGCACAGGAGGTGCGGGCTCGAGGTGCGGGCGTGGGAGCGAGGCTGTGTGCGACGGTTTGAGACAGAAGTGGTTGAGAAGGTACGGTGTCCTTCGCATAGAAGGACATAACACCCTTGCACCTCAACTCCTTTCCTCTCACGATTCCTCTCACCTTCTTTCGCATTGACACCATGACCACGCCCTCTCATGCTCACTCTCAACACCCCCCCCCACGGCCCCACACACCCAGCGAGCCGCCGCGGATCGGGTGGTTCATGCCGAGGTGTTTTTCGACCCACAGGTGCGGGAGGGGAAGGGTACGAGTGTGCGTGTGTGTTCTTTGTTTTAAAAGGAGAAACGACAGACCGTGTGTGTGTGTGTGTGTTTGCGTGTGTGGTTGCATGTGTGTACGGATGTGCGAAATTCAACTGATTCACTGACGGTGATAAAACGGTACGGCAGTCCAGCCACCGGCGCGGCGTATGGCAGGTCAGGGGGCCGGCGGTGGTGTTCGTGTATAGGGTGGTCGCAAGGCTCTATTACCGATATTTGACAGTCTGGACTGGTTTGGTTCAGTTTGGGCTGGTACTTACAACCCCCCCCACACACACACACACGCTCACACGCATGAATTCCCTCACACCCCTCCGGTCAAGGCCAAACCTCCTCCGCGCTCCGTGCGCTGCTTCTGGGTCTTTTTCTTTCGGATTGGAATGAAGTACCCCCCCCCCACACACACACACCATCCCATGGATGGCTACCCCCCCCCCCCCACACACACACACACGCACACCCTCTCATCGTCGCGTTGCTGCATCGCATTCACTGTGTTGGCGCTTACTTTGTTCTGCTTTTTGCTTTTTAACACACCCTCTCAGACGCACCTTGCCAACGGCCTGGACTGGTCGGTGTTCATGCCCGGGTTGGCGCGGGCGGCGGAGGACGCGGCGGCTCAGCTGGGTCTGAGTGCCGCCTACATCATGTGCTTCAGGAAGGTGCGCGTGTGTGTGTGTGGTTTCGCAGGTTGTCGCGAGTACGCGGTCACACTACGGTACTCGTGGAGGCAACCAGGAGGAAACCGAAGTTACACACACACGCACACACACACGCTCTCGTTTCGTTTGCAACACACACACACACACACACACACACACACACACACACACACACGCTTTCGTTTCGACCACCGCGGAGCTTCGTTTTTTAACACACACACACAGACAGACAGACACACACACAAACACACACACACACACACACACCTTCTCCCCCCTCCCGCCCCCCCAGGAGATGTCCGCCGCCTCCGCCAACGACACGCTCACCGGCGCCCTGCCCTGGCTGCTGCCGGGTCCCACGGGTCACTCCGCCATCATCGGCGTGGGGCTGGACAGCACAGAGCTAGGCAACCCGCCGGCCAAGTTCGCAGAAGTGTTCGAGCGGTGAGGGAGTGAGGGGGTTGTAGATACCAGCCCAAACTGGGGGGGGGGCTTATGTGCCTGGGCCCAATGAAAAGTTCCCATCATCATCGGGGGCTGAGTAAGAGGGGGGCTGAATGAGAGAGCGGGGGGGAGGGCTGAGTACGAGAGCGGGGTTCTGGATGTGGGAGCGGGTTGGACAAGCGCAGTTGTGTACACGCAAACCCTCACCTGATGCTGTGGGTCGGCCCCGCCGCATGCGTGCTCCACCATAGCCGCATCCCCACCCCTCATCCCCCACACCTGACACCCACCCCACTCCACCCACACCCACCCATACACCCACACACCTGGAACCCCCCATCACCCCACACACACACACCCCACACACACACTCAAACGCAAATGCAAACGCCCCTGCAGGGCTGCTCGCCTGGGTCTACAGCGGGTGGCGCACGCGGGCGAGGAGGGGCCGCCCGAGTACGTGTGGGAGGTGAGTGGCGGCGGGGTGGGGAGGTGAGGGGTGGGAGGTGATTTGGGGGTGGGAGGTGAGGGGTGGGAGGTGATTTGGGGGTGGGAGGTGAATGGGGGGTGGGAGGTGGGGAGTGGGAGGTGAGGGAGAGGGATGGGGAGTGAGGGGTGAGGGGTGAGCGGTGGGAAGTAGGAGGTGAGGGGTGGGGAGTGGGGGAGTGGGAGGTGAGGAGGTGGGGAGTGGGGAAACGGCGGTGGTGGAGCATGCAGCAGGCGGCGGGGCCGACCCATAGCGGCACCTTCCTGCAATCCTGCCCCCCACCCCTCAACCCCCCCACCCCCCCCACCCCCGCCAGGCCCTCAATGTGTTGCACGTGCGGCGAGTAGACCATGGCGTCCACAGGTGTGTGTGCGTGTGTGTGTATGCGTGTGTATATCTGGGTGTTTGTGTGTGTATGTGTGCGTGTGTTGGTGTACGTGTGTGTGTATACGTGTGTGCGTGTGCGTGTGTGCGTGCGCGTGTGTGTGTGTGTGTGTGTGTGTGTGTGTGCGTGTGTGTGTTTGTGTGTGTATATGTGCGCGCCCGCAGCCGAGTGGTCCCAGAGCCGTTGTTTCGCCAACCGCCTCGTCCGACGTCGTCTGCTGACACCCGCACCCCCGCTCTCGCCGTGATGCCTGTGAAGCTGGGAGACCACGTCCGCTGTCTCTCCCCCAACTTCACATGTGCACATCTTTCCACCCTCTTTCTTGGTGTTCTTACAGCCCCAACCCACCAGCACAACCACCCTCACCCCCCACCCCACACACATCGCTGGTATCTACAACCCCCCACTCCCTTCCCCCTACCTTCCCGCTCTCCTCCTTGCTCTATTGCATTGGGTTCGGTTTACTTTGGGCTGCTATCAACAAACCCCACCCCACTGTTCCTGGCTACGCCCTCACGTCTTAAATAATCATGAATGTAACCCCCCCGCGCCCCCGCCCCCCCCCGCCCACACACACACCTCTGCATGCAGCCTGGAGGATGCCGCGCTCATGTCTTTCCTCAACGCCAGCCGCACCCCCCTCACCGTGTGCCCCCTCAGCAACCTAAAGCTCAAAGTGCGTGGGGAGCGGGGGCGGAGGGGGTCGTAGAACCCAATGCAAAAGAGCAAGGAGGGGCAGAGGGGGTTGCATGCCCTGCACTTTTTTTACTCTCTGCTGTAAAAACTCATGCAACCCCACTTCAACTCATCCAGCCAACTGTTCAACCGCCCAGGTGTACGACGGGCAGTTGGAGGCGCGGCTGAGTCAGCTGGTAGCCTCGGGCTTAGTCATCACGGTCAACAGCGATGACGCAGCTTACTTTGGCGGTTATGCCGTTGCCAACTACAACTACTTGGCCCGGGTCACGGGGTTGGGTGTGGAGCAGGTGAGTGTGTATGTGTGTGTGTGTGTGGATGGGGGGGATGTGAAGACACCAGCCCAAAGTAAACGGAACACAATCCGAAAGAGCGAGGAGGAGAGGAGGGAAGGGGCAAAGGGTGCGTGTGTGTGTGGGGGGGGGGGCGGTGGAATGGCGGGGCATGACTTGGGTCGGAGGGGGATGGGCCGGGTTGCGTGCGTGTACTACTGCGTGTGGATCGATGTACACTGGGTGGTCTGGGTGGCTCTGCAGTCTGCAGCACACGGGGGCTTTGGGCCCGTGGGTGCAATGATACCTGGAGGAGTCTGTGTGTGTGCGTGTGTGGTGGCGGGGGGAGGAGGGGGCAGCCCAGGGTTTCAGTCCCCTACCCCCCCCCCCACCACCACCACCCCCATTCATGCGCACTAAGCGTTTCACTTCTGCTCGCTCTTGTTGCTACCGAATGCATGTGCGGTACACAGGTGGCGCGCCTGGCTGCAAACAGCTTTGAGGCCTCGTTCTTCCTGGGGTCTCCGGGCCCGGGTGGCGAGGCGCGGCGGGCGGCGCTGTTGGCGGAGGTGGCGGCGCTGGCGGCGCGGGCGATGGAGGAGGAGAAGGCGGAGAAGCGGCGGCAGTAGCAGAAAGTGGCGGCAGGTACTGGCAGCCTGTAGCAGGTAATGGCAGGCTGTAGCAGGTTATGGCAAGCTGTAGCAGGTGATGGCATTCCACACTGCACGGCCCCAGCTGCGTTGGCTGCAAGGCTGCTGCGGTAGCTAGTCTTAGGAAGGTTTGGCGGGCGGTGCCTGTGCCCAGTGCCCCCGGCTATGTCCGGTGCTACGTGGCGTGGGCGCAGTCTACGTTTCCCGTGAGAGGCAGAGCCACCTTTCTTGTCAAGCTCGGTGCTAAAACAGTGCCGGTGCGGTGTGAAGGTACTGTACGTGATACAGGTTCTGAAGCTTCTGGCGTGGTATGCGGTGTGCGCCGCTGCTTCTTGCGTGGTGTACGGTATGTCGCACTGTGATTGAATATGCGCGTCGGCCTTGCTTGTCAGCGTGTGTATGGGGGGCCTGGTGTACGTTTGAACGCCGTGGGCAACAATTCATGGGCTGCAACGTGGCAATTTAGCGTGTTACGGGAGATGCTGCAGTGAATTCTTAACAGCTGCGCGGACAGTAGGGGTTTTGCCCCCACCCTGAAATTTGAAACTGAAGGGGCTCGATGCCCTTAAGAATGGAGGGGGGGTTTGATGCCCCAAGGAATAAGGGGGTGGAAGGGTCTGCCGTGCAGCCCCAAAAGCACCAAACAGTTCCTGGGGTTCTACGTCGGCTGTTCCTGGGGTTTTACGTCGGCCAAGTGCGATGAGGCCGTCCCCTGCAGGTACTACTGGCCAGGATTTCAGCGAGTACTCCGCCATAACACCCAATCGCTTACACAGTATTAATACACCAGTCGTAGTAACGGCTCGAATTGCTCGCACGCTTAGCATACATGGTTTCGCTCGGTGGGGCGCACACCGCTGCGCACGTTGCGAGGCGCCAGCGGGCGCCCGCATTTGTAACGGCTAATCGCGCGCGCTGTGGCGTCATTGCACTGGCGTCGCGCGCGAAGAAGCTGGATTCCATTCAGCGGCGGTCGCGGCTCGACGTGCAGGGCTACTCTGGGCTTGTCTTCACGCATGTATTCGCTACAGCTGCAACGGCACTAGCACTATATATGGCGATCCAGGGCGATATCCAGCAGGGTTTCCAGGACCTGAAGGGGGACATAGCAGACCTGAAGGCGGACATAACAGACATGAAGACAGACATAAGGGCCAACAGTGGCAGGCTCGACAATTTGAACGCCAGCTTTGGTCGCAAGTGGCGCGACTAGACCAATACGGTTGACAGGCACGAGCCATCTGCGGGGTGACGGGCAGCGCTGCCTGCAAGTGGTGATTCCGTTTGGTGGCTCGCGTGCCCGCGATGTCCAAGTGTGCCAACACTGCGGGACTATGTGGGTAAGTCCGGCACAGTTTTAGTCCGGTTCAGGGGGCCGGGTCAGGTATCAGACAGGCTCAGGTGCCGTCCGGTTGAACATTTCACTGCAGGGCGGCCGCGGCGCCAACTGTGCGACGAAGACGCGGCACGCGCTGATGGAGATGCTGCTTGGTAGAGCGCGACCTGCGGCCCTGCGCCACGGTGGCGGCGGCGGCGATGGTGGTGGTGGCGGGCCTGGCCCCACCAGTGCAGCGGCGGCGGCGGCGGCAGCAGCAGCAGCAGGGGCAGCAGCGGCACATGGCCTGGCGGCAGCGGCGGCAGTTGCGGCGAGCATGTGCGTAGTGGAGGGGGCGAGCAAGGCCACGTGGAGGAGGAGAGCGCGGCGCCGCCCAAGCCAGCGCGCAGGTTGAGGCCGGCCGGTGTCTAGTTAGGGTCTTTGCCGGCGAGCGCAGTAAAATGGTAGACCGCAGCAGTGAGCAGTGTTGTGGCTAGAGAATTTTCGGCCGTTTGGTTCATTGCTGGCTGTGTTTGTGTTTGTGCCTGACAGCGGGATGTGGTTGCACGCGTGGCGGGCCGTGCCTGTATGAACCGACCCCTGCAGCGTTTCATCGCTGCTAACAGTCTATCAGCTGCTCGCACGGGTTGTCTTATGTATGTTAAATTTTGAGACCATGCAGGATGGCTATGTGGAGAACTGGAGACACCGCCATTGCTTTTGCAGTTTACTACTGTACTACTTGCGGGGTTTTCCGTGTGGTTAGTCAGGTGGTGGTTGTATTTGCGCGTCAGCCTTGTGTGTCAGCGTGTGTATGGGGGGCCTGGTGTACGTTTGAACGCCGTGGGCAACAATTCATGGGCTGCAACGTGGCAATTTAGCATGTTACGGGAGATGCTGCAGTGAATTCTTAACAGCTGCGCGGACAGTAGGGGTTTTGCCCCCACCCTGAACTTTGAAACTGAAGGGGGTCGATGCCCTTAAGAATGGAGGGGGGGTTTGATGCCCCAAGGAGTAAGGGGGTGGAAGGGTCTGCCGTGCACTGTGCAGCCCCGTTGGCCAAGTGCGATGAGGCCGTCCCCTGCAGGTACTACTGGCCAGGATCTCAGCGAGTACTTCGCCATAACACCCAACGTACCGCTTACAAGTAGTAGCACGCCAACGCCTCGAACTGCTCGCAAGCTTAGCATACATGGTTTCGCTCGGTGGGGCGCACACCGCTGCGCACGTTGCGAGGCGCCAGCGGGCGCCCGCATTTGTAACGGCTAATCGCGCGCGCTGTGGCGTCATTGCACTGGCGCCGCGCGCGAAGAAGCTGGATTCCATTCAGCAGCGGTCGCGGCTCGACGTGCAGGGCTACACTGGGCTTGTCTTCACGCATGTATTGTCTACAGTTATTACGGCAATAGCACTATATATGGCGATCCAGCAGGGTTTCCAGGACCTGAAGGTGGACATAGCAGAGGTGAAGGCGGACCTGAGGGCCAACACAAGACGCCTAGACACCTTAAACTCAAGCGTTTCTTGTAAGTGACGCGACTGGACAAGGACGTAGGCATCGAGAGTCAGCAGGGCACTAGCATTGGGTGGACGGGCGTTGCTGTCTGGGGTTCTGCTGTTTCGGAGTGGGCTATGGGGTGGAGGGCACGTACACGCTTGTGTCAACCAACCCAGAAGGGCATGTACACGCTTTTGTCAACCAATCCGGATTTTGTTCTGATGAGTTGAAGTTATCCTAACCAGCCATTGACCCGCCCTTGCGAAGCAACAGGCCACAAGCCTTGAGTCCGGACTTGCGCGCGCGCTCCACTATGCGCGGTTGTATTCCTATCCTTCCGCTGCACTGTGCGCGCCACAGCCTGTTCAAGTGCTTATCAAGTGGGCGTGTGATTGGCGCATCAGTTAACAATCCCTCACGGGATGGGGAAGGCGGCGCGGCACAGGCTGCTCGCACTTGGAATTGCTGGGTGCCGGCGGTTTTGGCGAGGCTGCCTGGACTTGAACGTAGCTACATAATTCCAGCTAGCGTGCGCCTGACACCGCACTGCGGTGCACTGCTGCTGAGTTACCACCACTTGCTAGGCGCGCGCGGCACGTCAACCTAGATAGAGCCGCCTGCGCAGGGGTGGCCCTGGGCGTATGTGCCATTGAGGTCGCGCTGCCTGCCCCGGGCATACGTCACTTGCGTCAACACAGGCAGCACAGGCAGGCTGGCCCCGCGCGCTTCATCACTGCTGTGTGTCTTCAAGACAGCGCAGCTGCTCGTACGGGTTTACTCAAGTTTGTTTCATTTTCGAGACCATGCATCAGGATGGCTACGTACGCATTAGTCCCGCAACGCACGTCAATATGTATGTGGAGAACTGGAGACACTGTCGTTACTTACGCATTTTGTTTTGCAGTATACTACTGTACATGCTACTTGGCACCAATAGTACCGGGGGATATAAGTATGTTTCAGTGTGTGTCTGGGCGCATGCGTGTGTGCCTTTGTGGACGGTGTGTGTAGCGGTGTATGCTGTGTTCATGTTTGAGGGAATCTAGGGTTGCTTTTTTGTGGACCTGCTGGGCTAGCAAGCTGGGCGCATGGGATGCTGTGCCGCCGTGGGTAGGGCCATCGGTAGGGCCGAGGGGCGAGGGCAGTAGGGGGCTACATACGCGCCTACGGATGCATAGGATGCAAGGATGCTGATGCTGAAAGTTTTAACTGTTGTATTGTTGTCCTTGTTGTTACAGGTTGGTTGTGTGCAGTCCAGCTGCACAACAAGTAAGAACTGCACACATACTGTGTCCAACATATCGGTCCAGCGAGCCATCTGTCACGCTGATCCCACCTAACAGCGCGAACCGTGCAGGGGTGCCACATATCGTACACCTACCTAGCTGTCACCCAGTCAATTTCGCGCACTTCCTCACCTCAGTACCACTCATTTATGCTTCCTGCAGCAGCGTCCGGAAATCGGATTCTTCTCAGAGATTCGTTCCACACGGCCCCATACTAGTGCCGCCCTTGTACAGTTGTATGTCCAACGCATTACGCACACGCGCTCTGGATCGGTATTCCATCATTCAGTTTTGTTCCCGTCCTCTGGAGCACCCTTGTCACGCCTCAGCGGGTTACCTAGCAGAGCGTGTCACCGTGCTGTGTTTAGCTGTGCCGATGCGCGTACGGCAGACGGAAGGGCAAGACCCGGGGTTCCGTGAGGGGCTGTGAGGGGAGTTGCCGGTCGTGCCAGTCGCGTGTTTCGTGTGTTGTGTTCGTAGAACCGGGTGGCTGAGCAGTTGACTGGGCTCAGGCCGCTGCGTTTGCTAGTGCATCGTGTGTATGCTGTGCTGCTGAGCCTCGTGTGTTTGGGCGCCAGTCGCTAGCGGTCAGGCTAGCCTGGTGGGCGGTGGCCGAACTGGCCTGCGTCCCATGCGGAGTAAGCGAGGTTCGCGCGCGTGAGAGAGCTCAAGCAAGCTTGTCTTTGCTTGAGCTACTTGAACGACTTTCATTTAGCGATTTCAGAGTTAAAGACCCGTCTGCAGTCACGTTACAGACTGCGAATTGTAATATACCGACGGAGCATATTGTCCGTCACCCGCCTGTTCTGCTGGTCCGCGGAGCAAGGGACCTGAGCAGACCACAGCTCAAGCAAAGACACAACTAGCGGGGCACGTGCGGGTTACACCAGCCCATGGAAAGGCGTGACACCCTACAAAGCCAGCAGCCATTCGCTCGCACTCACACTCTCCACGCGCGCTCTCGCTCCCCGCCTACAATAATGCATGATGAGCGCAGTGCCTGCACACGCCGCAGTGCCGCACGCAAAACCACTAGCTGGCAGCTAGCTAGCCAGCCTGCCACAAGCCCAATCGCATCCAGAAGTACTGAGCCTGACTAGGATCTGCACCATCCACCCTATCTCCACAGCATCAATGAATCCAAGTCGCCGCCAGCGGCGGCGGCTGTGACTGGGAGTGCAAGTACTACTGCCGTTGCTACTGCCGCTACTGCCGCACCCGACACGGCCGCCGGCGTAAACGCCGCCCCCTGCGTGCCTGTGTCTCTACCTACGGCTTAATCTGCAGCGCCTGCTGTAGCTGCCGCTGCGGCTTCGGCAGCGGCTGTAGCTACGGTTGCAGCTGGGGCTGCGGCTGTAGCTGGTACGTGGTGAGGAACACCTCCCGCAGCAGCCGAGCCACCTCCTCCGAATGCAGCGGCAGTAGCATCGCCGTGTGCACTACAGAGTCGCGGGGCCCCGCGGCGGCGGCACCAACCCCGGGGGCAGGGCTGCCGCTACTGCCGCTACTGCTGCTGCCGGTGCCGCCTGCTGCTGCTGTTGCTGCTGCTGCTGCTACTGCCAGCTCCTGCTGGCCCTCGCCCTCTCCCTGCTGCTGACGCGGCTGCTGTTTCCGCACCACGTACTTGACCTGGCCCTCTGGCACGCCGGAGCCCGCCCACACGCCTGCAGGGAGGGTGCAGACCACCACGCACCAAATCGTGATGAGGATGTCGTGTACGCAGGGTGCGCAGGGTGTGACACGTAAGGAGGTTGTCAAATACCGGCACTATCAATAATGGGTGTGAAAGTCATGCACAGCGGTTTGTGGAAGAGTCCACAAACGTGGTGAACGCGGCGACAGGGTGTCACAACTACGGCACATTGAGCGGTGAGCGGTCCCACTACTTGCTTGCCGTCCCCTTCTATCTCACACCCGCACCGCATACTCCGTCCCGCACACCACCACCACCACCACCACCACCACCACCACCACCACGGCACAACAATCCGCACACCACCGCAAGCTCTTCCCACACCGCCCAGCCGCACACCTCCCCCTCCAGCCGCCGCCGCACCCCAGCCAGCCGCACGCCTCACCCTGCTGCTCCTCCACGACACCCGACCCCCTCCCGTAATTATTATCGCTTCCAACTAACGCCTTTGTCGCTGCTCCGCTAGTTTAGCTTACTTGGTTTGGCTTGGTTTGGGCTGGTATCTACAAACCTCCCCCCTCCAGCCGCTGCCACACGCACCCCAGCCAGCAGCTGCCCGCCTCACCGTATGCCAGTGACGCGTGTGCGCCGTCGCGTGTGCATGCTCCCAGCACGAACCCGCGCACCCACGGCGACTCGGGGCTGGCGGTGAGGCCGGCGGCGGGGCCCGCGAAGTCGGAGGGGGTGCGCGGCGTGTCCGCCCAAAAGCGGTGCTGCCGCGCCCACTTGCCCTGTGAGGAGGGGGGCGGCGTCGGGGAGGGGAGGGGAGTGGGGATGTGTGGTTGGGGGCAAGTGGGAGCGTGGCGGGAGTGGGTGTGGGTCTGGGCGGGGCCGTATGCGTGGGGAAGCAGGAGTGGCGGCAAGGCGAGAGGCGCGTTGTGCTTTGCCATGAGACACCCACCCCCATGCCACCTGCTCGACACCCCATCGCCGTACGCACACACACACACACACACACACACACACACACACACACACACACGCACGCACGCACGCCCCCTCCCACCCCCGCCCCCACCTGCAGGCACATGTACAGGCTCCAGGCGCCTGGCGACCCCTGCTCGTCCCACTCCAGTCGGTACCCCCGACCGTCCGCCTGCCACTGCTCTGTCCCCGCCGCCAGCAGCAGCGGCTGCAGCGGCCGCAGCGGATAGCCCATCTGCGGCGGGGGGCAGGCGACACACACAAACACACAGGGGCAACACACACACACACACACACCGTAACTATGGTGCAAAGGTTTCGCGATGCAATTACACAGCGGTATACAAGTACACAGCGCGTGGTGTGACACACACGTTCACACACACCTGATTAAGCACACATCAATGAGCGCGTAGCGAGCTGCACGCATACATACCTACCCACACGCGACACGCTGCGTGAGCAGTAGCACCCAGGGGCCAAGGTGGGCGGGCCCTGCTGCCTAACCAGGACACCCCGATCCAGCCCCACATCCAAATCAGCCAGATCCGGCCGCCGTACTCACGTCAAGCACATAGCGCTCGCCGCCAGCCGCGGCAGCCGCAGCGGCAGACGGCTGCGAGCCGGCAGTAGCAGCAGCAGCAGCAGCCCCGGCAGATGCAGCGGCAGCAGCAGCAGCGGCAGCAGCAGCGGCAGCCGCCTCGCTAGCAGCAGCAGCAGCAGCAGCCTCTCTGGCAGCGGCAGCCGCCGCGGCCTCGCTGGCAGCAGCGGCGGCGGCGGCTTTCCTGGCAGCGGCGGCGGCAGCATCGGTGGCGCCGCTGGCAGCGGCGGCCGCCGCCGCCTCGCTGGCTGCTGTAGCAGCGGCAGCGCCGTTGGCAGCAGTAGCAGCGGCGGCCTCGCCCGCGGCGAGGGCGGCGGCGGCCTTGCGGGCAGCGGCAACTGCTACAGCCTCGCTGGCGGCTGCTGCCGGGGGCTTGGCGGGGAAGGTGACGAGGAGGGTGGCGTGGGAGTTGGGTGGCGTCCACACCAGGTCACGCGGGGGCGGCGGCCACACCTGGGGGATCGAGCGGCAGACAGCGGCATGGGGTTGACCGTGCGGGGCAAACACGTTTGCGTGGCGTGCCACATCAGGGCACCCAACGCCTCACTCCCGCCTGCCCACGCCCTGAACCACACGATCTATGTATGCTCTTCCCCGCCCCCGCCCCCATCACCTGCTGCTGCTCCCTTGTCCCCTGCCCCCCCCCCTTAACTACTTTTCCCTACAAGTCTGGATGCTGCACAAGCGTTTCACAAGTAGGAACGCCAATAGGACTGACAAAAGGACTGACAGTAGGACTGGCAAACAAACATACATGCCGCTCGCAACGTGGCCCAACCTCCTGCCAACCCCAGGCGACCACGTTTGTGCCAGGTGGCATGTGTGGCAGCTGCCGGTCTCACCTCGCCGCCCATCATGACCACGTCGAAGCCCAGCTCGCGTAGAAAATGACATAGCACGACTGCATGCTCAAAGCAAACTCCACCGATGCGGTCGGTAATTAGCTTCTTGCACAGCACGTCGCAATCCAGACTGGGATGGACGCATTCGCCGGAGAAAAGAGGCAGGGAGTTAAAGGGTATTGATTTTACATAGTTTGTGTAAATATCAAATAGTGATTTTGGGTTGCGCGGGTCGACTGTGGCTGCGTCGACGCCGAGCACCTCGAGGAAGGCGCTAGTGGTCATGTTGGTATGCGGCTGATAAAAGTTTTATGTGCATTGCCTTGTATCGAACGCAATTCATGAGTCCTCCATGCCCTAAACATCCATCTCGCCACGCCCCCGCCTCCATGCAGGCACGCAGTCCGAAGTCCGAACGGCTGTGAAACCCATCCCACTTCCCACACATACCGTATCAGGGCCGCGGTGCGAAGCAAGGGGCGAAGGAAGAAAGATGGCAACGACGGTTTGCAATTGTGACGTGACACTGCCTCTGTGAGCCCAGATAGCCTTCCTCTCCCAATGTCCAGCCCCGTCTCCATGATAAGAGTCCACACTCCGGGGCTGACTAAAAGCCACAATCCTCAACCTTGGAACACTCGCTCGCACTCACTCAAAGATTGACACACACCCTCACGACCTTGGCCTCTCACTTCACCTCTCGTCTCACTGCTCTGCAACTCTGAATCCGTACACGCACCCAAGCGTGTGCCCACGTCTGCATTCTTGCATCGCTCCCACGATGAAAACAAAAGAACACACTCGTGACGCTTTGGAAAGCTACACCGGTCAAGGTAACGCTTTGTCCCAGCGAACTTGCATCAACTAGCTCGATAGCTCACCGGTCACCACTCAAAACTGCTGCTGCCACTGCGCCAACCACATCACGCCATGACTCGCGGTTCCTTTAAGCGCAAAGGGACCAGAGGGCACGACGTGTCAGGAGGACAGAATCAACGCTCTAACTTAACCAGACACAAAACAGATCACAAAACAAATCATATACAAAAATGGGGGCCCGCTGTTGCGGTTGTTGCCGCTGGCGTGGCGGCTGTTCCCGGAAATGGCGTTAGCCTTTAACCTCTGCTCACCTTCCCATCCGCTTATTACGCCACTTTCGCCGTACGGCTTTACCCACACGGTTGCCTTAGGCCACACTGGCCATGACAGGCTCCGTCTTCTTGCTCTCCACGCCCGATCCCTCCTCCATGCTCGCCAGCGCCGCCGCCTGCCGCGCCGCCGCCGCCGCCGCCAGCTCATCCACACTGTCCTGCGCCGCCGCCGGCGCCGCCGCCGCCGCCGTGCCGCTGCTGCCAGTGGCGCCGGCAGTCCCGCTCGCTGCTGCCGAAGCGGCGGAGGCGGCGGAGGCGGCGGCGGCGGAGAGGATGCGTGTGCGCACTGGCGGCCACAGGGGAAAGAGTGTGTCTGCGGGCACGCCCACGCGACCCGCCTGCTGCTCCGTGAGCCGGTCCACGACCTCCACGGCGACCTCGGTGGCCGTCTGAGGAGGGAGGGTGAGGGGGTTACATTCGTGATTATTTAATATGTGAATGCGTAGCAGGAACAGTACTAGCGCAGACGCGTTGTTGCCGATGTCCGTGAAGGGTGAGGGTGAGGGTGAGGATGAGGGGGTTAGGGTGAGGGGGTGAGGGTGAGGGTGAGGCGAGGGATACCGTATGAGAGGTACGGAGTTTGGAAATTGGTTTTGAGGGCTCTAGGTGAGACGGGGGTTGGGCAAGGTGAGAGGGTTTGGAGAGGGGGGGCGCGCCCGCCCAATCAACCCTGTGGCCCCGCAGCCCGCCTCCCTAGCACTAGCAGTGCCGCATGATGCATATGCAGCTCCAGCGCCGCATGCAGTTGCAGGTCCGGAGGGGGAAGCCACGGCCGGGGCGATGCGCTCCAGGTCAGTCCAGCCCTCACATGGCCCATCGCCACGACTCCAGCACCCCGCCAGCCCCCCTCCCCCTTCCTGCATCCCCCGTGCTCCACTCGTTTTCGTTGGTTTTGGTTTAGTTTGGGCTGGCATTTGCAATCCCCCCTGCCCCCGCCCTACAGCAACCTCCCCCTCCCTTCATCCCCATGTGCGCTGGCGCTGGGTCTGGGTTTACTTGCAATTGGCATAAACTACCAGCCCTCCCCAACCCCACGCCCCAACCCCCACCCTCCACTCACCATCAGGTTCCGGCCGCTGCCGCCGCCCGCCACATTGCCCAGCACGTT
>NC_057008.1:1021981-1024512 GCF_000002595.2 Chlamydomonas reinhardtii | reverse complement strand
CACCCACCCACCCACCCCGCCACCGCGACGCCCCCCCAAAGGCGACAATACCCACCCTACATCCCACCCTCACCTCCACCCCTCAAAACGCACTCCTCAACCCAAACACGCCCTCTCTCCTGCAGAACCACATATGCACACACACGTACACACACACGCAACCACACACGCACAGACACATACACACGCACCTCCTCCAAACACACACACACACACACAACCACGCGCGCGCCGCACCCACTTGTAGGCCTTGCGCAGGCGGTCTCGCAGCAGCAGGTCCAGACCGCCGCTCACCCAGCCCACCAGCAGCGGCCGCAGCTCGCGCGCCTCAGGCGACAGCAGGAAGGACGCGATCTCCTGCGGGGTGGGTGATGTATTTGGGGGATGTACACGCTCAACGACTCCGTCTGCAGTCTTCAGTGCGTCCTGCACCGCTTCTCCAATCATCTTTGCAACCCCCCAGAGCGCGCACACACGTACACACACATACACGCACACACACACACACACACACGCACACACGCACACACGCCCTCACGCACCTGCACGCTGGCTCCCTCGTCCGGCAGCGCGTCAAAGTCCACGAAGCCGCCGCTGCTGTCAGCCACGTAGCCCAACGCCGCGTTCAGCAGCGCCGCCAACCGCCGAGCCGCCAGCGGGCGGCCGCCCTGCGTTTTCATTAGGAGAATAAAAAACACATACCGTAAGAGAGGATTGGAAAACAACGTATAGACAGTTGTATGCGATGTGACCGCCCTGTGTGTAGGTGCGTGTGCGTGTGTGTGTGTGTGTGTGTGTGTGTGTGTGTGTGTGTGTGTGTGTGTGTGTGTGTGTGTGTGTGTGTGTGTGTGTGTGTGTGTGTGTGTGTGTGAGTGTTGGAAAATAACGCGAAGACAGTTGTGTGCGACGCGACTGCTTTGTGTGTGTGCGTGTGCGTGTGGAGGCGGAGCAGCAAGGTGTTGGTGATGAGCTGCCGGCTGCACAGCGGCCAAGCCCCATCCTCATTACTACGTGTCTGGACAACCCACTCACCCCTTCAAGGAGCTTGCCGCACAGCCCGCTTCTCTCATGCACACACGTGCGGCTCGTAAACCCCCGCCACCCCCATAAGCCACGCTCTCCTCCTCACTATTTCGCACCTGGGTTCGGTCTGTGAGGTTGGGCTGGTATCTACATCTTGCCCCGTTATCGCCCACCCGCCTACACCACCTCTTCTTCAATCAATCATGAATGCACCCCCCCCTATCTCCCAGCCGCAGCCGCACCCGCACCCGCCTCCCGCCCCACCACACCACCCCCACCTCTGCGTCCGCCGCGCCGCCGCCCGCTCCCGCCGCGTCCCTGATCAGCAGCAGGTCTCGCAGCAGCGCCGAGGCGGAGGAGGAGTCGTTGCGGAGGACCTTGCGAGCCACAAAGGGGTAGGCCTGGGCGGGAGGGCGGGTTGCAAGGATGTTTGGAAAAGCGGTAGACGGTAGACCACCGGGGCGTTTACTGGGGGTGTTACATTCATTTTTACTTAAGAAGTGAAGGCGTAGCCAGGAACAGTAGCGTGAAGAGTTAGGACGCACGCCCCCCTCCCACCACCACCACGACTGTCTTCAGCGCATGCTGTACCGCTTCTCCAACCATCATTTCACCCCCTCACCACCCCACCCCCAAACTCACGCTACCCCCCCCCCCCTCCCACCCCCACCCCCCCACTTCTTAAATAAATCATGAATGTAGTAACCCCCACCTGTGCCACCATGGCGTACTCCACTCCCCCCCCACACACACCCCACTTCCCCACACACACACCTGTGCCACCATGGCGTACTGGGGGTCGCCCGCCAACGCAATGCCCTCCAGCGTGGCCACACTGTGCAGGGTGGGTGGGTGGGTGGGTGGGTGGGTGGGTGGGTAGCAGCAGGAGGCAGCATGGGCATTGAGTTGCAGGGCAGTGAATGCAGGGCAGCAGCAGGAGCAGGGGGCAGCAGCAGTGGCAGCCGCAGTGGCACCCCCCCCACACACACCCACACCCGCACCCACAGCCCCCCCCCCCCGCCCCACACGCGCCCACACACTCCCCCACCCTCTCACACCTCCTGGCCAGCAGCGACATGTAGGGCGGCACGGAGAAGGGGATTTCCAGGGTGGCACTCAGCAGGTCCTGGCTGAGGGCCTGGAAGTTGAAGGCAGCTGCGCCGCCGCCGCGGAGGTAGGGCGACAGCACCTGGGGTTGGGAGGGAGGGAGGGAGGGAGGGAGGGGGAGAGGATTGGGAGGCGGAGCGGGTGGAGAAGGGGGGTTTCCATGCAGGATGGGTGATGAGGATAAGGTGTTGACACGTAATTGCAGCAGATCAGTCTTTTGGGGGGGGAGAGGGAGGGAGAGGTGGGGGAGGAGCGAGGAATGAAATGCGGCTTGACGGGCAGAGTGGTGTGATGCTCCCTCAGACCCCCCCCTCCTCCCCATTATCACTTTGCTACGAACGCCTCTGCCTGTGCTCTGCTAGTTTAGCTTGGTTTGGTTTAGTTTGGGCTGGTATCTACAA
>NC_057008.1:1006506-1021881 GCF_000002595.2 Chlamydomonas reinhardtii | reverse complement strand
CCAAACTACCAAGCAAACTAAACGATCCGCTGGCATAAAACACGTACCACGCACACACCCAACCCCAGCCCAACACCCTCAGCCCCCCAGTGGCCCCCAGCCCCCCAACCCCCCAGCCCCCCTCGCTTATGCAGCTGCGGTTCTCCTTGCCGCGCGACTGTTTCCTTACGGGATTGGTTTAACGTTAACCCCAGCCCCCCCCAAAAAACCTCACACACCCCACCGGGCGGTCCTCGGCCCCCAACCCCCCAGTGTCCACCGCTCCAACACCCCCCCCCCCCCACACACACACACAACCCCAACCCAGCCCCCCCTACCTGGCGGTCCTCGGCTGGGATCTCCGCCACCAGCCCAAAGTCCAGCAGCGCCAGCTTACCCGCGTGGGGGCCCTCCGTCACCTGCAGGAGGAGGGAAGGAGGGATGGAAGGGGAGGGATTGGATGGGGGTGGTGGATGGGGGGATTGGAGGAGGAGGCGAGGGCCCTGGGGGCATGATGATGGAGCAGGTCAGGAGCCGGTCCGGCGGGGCACTTGTGTAAAGGGAAATGGCACGCACTCCCCTAAAAGAAGTCTCAAGCAAGCCGAGCACGTCGTGCAAATCGTGCAAGTCCCCCCTCTTACCTTGATTTGTTTTAGTTTGCGCTCGTATCCACAACCACCCACGGTGTTTCCCGTGTAAACCCGGCCCCCTCTCCACGCTCTGCTCCTCGCTCTCTTGCATTGAGTTCGGTTTACTTTGCGCTGGTACCTTCAACCTCCCCCCCCCGGGTGTTGCCCGTGTGAACCCCCAACCTCTCTTACCTTGAGCAGGTTGCCGGGGTGGGGGTCACCGTGGAAGAACCCAATCTCCAGTAGCTGAGTCAGGAAGGCCTCCTGGCCCACCTGTTGGGTTGGTTGGTCGTGTTTGGTGTTTCGTTGGCATTTGTTAATATGGTACTTTGTTGGGATCGCCAGTTGGGTACTTTGGTGGCATTGTTACCCCTCTCCCTGCCGCCCCAACAGCCCTCCCCAACAGCCCTCCTCCCACCCTCTCCCCTCCCCTCACCTTGACCAGGCCGCGGATCTCCTCGGGTTGCAACGTGGTGAGTTTGACGCCCGTCACCCACTCCATGGTGAGGACACGCCTGCGAGGGGATGGGATGTCATGTGTTTGTTGGTGTGGATAGGTGTGTGTATGGGTAAGTTTGGTAGGTGCGTTTCATTTCTTCTTCCCCTCTCGGTTGTTGGGCTCGGGCATATAACCCCCGGCTACGGTACTGGTTCCTCTACATTCATAATGAGCTACCCCTACCCCTACCCCCCTCCACACCTTCCCTCCCCCTTCCCCGCTGCCCCCCTCCCCCTCCACCCTCCCCTCCCATCCCTTCCCCGCACCGTGTGGTGAGCTCCATGACGGGCGCGGGGATGATGACCTCGTTGGAGGCGAACTCACTCTCGTCCAGCAGCTGTGTGTGCGTGTGTGTGTGTGTGTGTGTGTGTGTGTGTGTGTGTGTGTGTGTGTGTGCGTGTGTGTGCGTGTGTGTGTGTGTGTGCGTGTGTGTGTGTGTGTGTGTGTGTGCGTGGGGGGGGGGGGAGTTGATGGAGTGGTGGGGTGGGTCGGTGGGTGTGCGTGTGAATGCGTGTGCGCAGGGAAAGCAAGAAGGGGTGGAATTAGTGGGCGGGTGAGTGGCGGGGTGGGGAGTGGACTGGGGGGCGTGAGTGGTTGGTGGGTGGAGCCGCTGGAGCAGCAGGGTGGAGTGGTCAGAGCCTCCCAACCTACACATTGCCGCACATCCCTACGCACCCCTACACATCTCCACACATCACACACCCATGCACATCTCCACACATCCCGCCACACATCCCTCCCCCCCCCACACACACATCCCTGCACACGCGCCTGCGCCATGCGTGAGGCGTTGAGCGCCTCGTTGCGAAAGTCCATCTCCGTGTACAGCCCCTCCGCAAAGGTGGACAGCAGGCGCTGGTAGTCCGTGGTCTGTGGGGTGGGCGGTGTGTGGGTGGGTGGGTAGGCAAATGAGGGGGTGGTGGGAAGTTACATTCATGATTAGTCAAGGAAGTGGGGCGGGGTAGCCCAAAGATGGTACAGAGAAGTGTGGCGCAGAAGACAGCAGGCGTAGGGGGGGTTGGGGGTCGGGGGTGGGGGAGGGAGGAGAGGAAGGGAAGGATTGAAGAATGCGTGCGCTTTGTTCGGATAACGAAACGACCGCAATTCCCAATGCCTTTTTTAGTACTGTACAAAAACATGCAGGCATGCTAATTTACAAACACACACAAACAAACAAGCACACCTGTGCCGTGAACCGCTTGACCAGCTTCTCGTACACACCCACAGCACGCCGCATCACGTACAAGTCCTGCATTGGAGGGGCGAGGGGGGAGATGGGGGGAGAGGGGTAAGGGGAGACACGGCATCTGCCGAGCGGCATAATGTACTGCAGGCTACTTGGCTTGCACGGGCACGCTGCTGCTACTCCACTGCCCCCCGAGCCCTGCCCAGAGCCTTGCACAGGCTCCCTCTATGACCTATGTGATGCGCTCGCCCCCAGGAACAACCCATACACACCGACACACACACGCTCACACTCCACCCCACCCACCACACACACACACACACACGCACACACACACGCCCCCCCTCACCTTGCTGATGGTCCCCAGCGCCTGCGGCCGCTGCACCTTGACCGCCACCTCCTGACCCGTGGCCCGGATGCGGGCGCGGTACACCTGGGCAGCAGGGGGGGAATGGGGGGAGAGGAGGGGAGGGAAGATGGTGAGGGGGGGCTGTGCGTGTGTATGTGTGTGTGGGTTTGGAATTGCAAGCTCATACCAAACCGCATCCCATGCAAAAGAGCGAGGGGGAGGGGAGATAGTGGGGCCCGAATGCTGTTGGGCTCGGGCACACGCGCGCACATACAAAGCCCCCGGGCATTCAGGCACACACATACAGGGACATACACACAGACACACACACAGAGACACACACACAGACATTAGGCACGCTCTCATTTCCCCACCTGTGCCAGCGACGCGGCCGCGATGGGCTTCTCGCTGAACTCGGAGAAGATCTCATCCACGGGGGCACCCAGCTCCTTCTCCAGCACCGCGCGGGCCTGGGGGGACATGTGTGTTATTGTGTTAGCAAAACAACAAATAAAAGAGAGAGAGAGAGGGAGAGAGTGTGTGCTTAGGGGAATGGTTGGAGGGATTAGGTAGTTTGGGAGGGATGGGGATAACGAGGCAGGTGGAGGCGAAGATTCCCAACTTTGTCACTAAACTACACCACACGTCCATCCACACCCGTACGAGCTATCACCCCCGCCGCCCCACTCACCCCCCCGCCCCTCTCCCCACCCCATTCCCCACCCCATTCCCCACCCCCCAAACCCACCTGGTCTGTGGGGAAGGGCTCGATGCGGTCTTGCAGCTTGGACAGCTCCTTGAGCACGTCGGGAGGCAGCACGTCCGGCCTGACGGGGGAGGTGGGGTTAGGGGAAAGAGGGGCGAGGGGGAGGGGGGGAGTGGCGGGGAGGCAGAGGGCCATGCAGACGGCGGTTGGCCCGACCCCTGCGCACACACCCTCAACACACACGCACATAAACCCCGTTTTAGTTTGGTTTCGTTTAGTTTGGGCTGGTAGTTACAGCCCCCGCCCCCGCCACCCCCCGTTGGCTTTGGTTTAGTTTGGGCTGGTATTTACAACCCCCCCCCCCAACCCCAACCCCACCCCACCTGATGCTGAGGATCTGGCCCAGCTTGATGAAGGTGGGCCCCAGCTTCTCAAAGTTGTCAACCGCGTCACGCGCCAGTGCCGCCCGGTCGCGGTCCAGTCGGCCGCTGATGACGGCGTTGGCCAGCTTGGTCAGCCAGGGGGCTGCGCGATGAGGGGAGGAGGGGAGGGGAGGGAGAGAGGGTGGATGGGTGGGTGTGGGTGTGGGGGCGGGGGCGGGGGCGGGGGCGACTCCGTTACTCCCAATGTAGACACACTACACAAGCCTTCACAAGCGCTCCGCCACGGCGCCACACATGCCCGCATGTCAATCCCCCCCTCCCTCCCTCCCCCCACACACACATACACATACACACACGGCCCCCCTCCCCCATTGACCCCGGCTCCCCCAAGAACCCCTCCCTCCCCTCCCCCCACACACACAGCCCTCCCCCAGCCTGGCTCACCCGACACCGCCGCGAACTTGGTCCACCTGCCCGCCAGCTCCCCGGGCCGCCCGCCCCAGTAGCCCGCAATACGCTCCTCGTTGTACACCAGAGGCAGGCCGTCCTATGTGTGTGTTGGGGGGGGGGGGCGGGGAGGCGATGAAGGGACAGGGGGATGATGAAGTGAGGGCGAGGAAGAGGGAAGGAGAGCGAGAGGTAGATGGAGTGGTGAGAAAGGTGTCAGCGTGGCTCGTGGGGCTTATGAGGTGTACCGGCGTGTGGTGGTGTAGAGGCGACGTGGGGTTGCCCAGCAGTGTTCTGGTGTTGCAAAATGTTCAGTACAGTGCTTGCGACACTCTCTCGGCCTCACTCCTTCAATCCCCCTCCCCCGAATCGGGCTCCTCCCCACACGCTCTCCTCCTCGCTCTATTGCACTTGGTTCGGTTTAGTTTGGGCTGGTATCTACACCTCCATCCCCCCCCCACTGTTTCCTTACGGGATTGGTTCAACGTTAACCCCCCCCCCCACCTCCTCCCCATATCCCCCACCCCTCAACCTCATCCTCATCCTCACCTCGTCCACCTCATCCGGGTCGAAGTCCGCCGCGTCCAGGCGGCGGCGAGACACGTACGACACCGACTGCGAGGGGGCGGGCGGTGATGAAACACGTGAGGTAATGATGCTGAAGCAAAGTAGAAGACGAATTTGTTGTTGCGGCGCGGACATGCATCTGACTAGTGCTTATGCTGAGGTGAACCAGCTATGCAGGCACGCCACCACCGGAGCATCGAACGACAACTAGACGGGCAGGCGAGGGGCGTGGCTGAAGTCGCGGGCAAGACCACACAAACACACAAACGCAAACACGGCACAGGCGTGAGGGGGCTCAGCCGCACGGCCCCGGTATGCGCACTAGCCGTGGGCAACGGGACGTGGGGGGCCAACGCAACCAAGAGAACCAAAGACGGCTGCGCACTAGCACTGTGTGATTCATCTCCAGTAGTCCAGGAGGATTGGGGGGGAGAGCGTCGCGGCGCTCGCGCTCGGTGAGGTGGCCGACCTCACGAGCCGCGTGGCAGCAGCAGGGAGCGTCAGGTGTACCGTTGCGGGTGTTGCATACGGGTTGGGCACTACTAGGGAACCAAGCAAACCCTTTCGGCAGCCAATCAAATGTTTGCTTATCACGTGGCCTACGCGTTCCCGGGTCCAGCAGCGACAGCGGAGTCGCCGCGACGCCTGGCCCTTCCGCAACCACTCGCAGCGGACCCCTTACCCGCACGTCGCGAAGCTCGAGGTCCGAGAGCTCGCTGCTGTTAATGCCCAGGTCCTTCAGCTCCTTGATATCCTCAAGCCGTGTCATATTGGGCATTTTGGGCAGCGTGGGCAGGCCCCGGTTCCTGGTGCCTGCGGCAACCCGAACGATGCCACGTCGCGGCGCTGCCACCGGCGAGGGCGCTGCTTTGCGCGTTGCATCTAGCGCATTCTGCTGGGCGCTAAAGCCCAGAGCGGGCATGGTTCCAGGCGCTAAAAAAAACCGATGAGCGATGCCTAAACTATGTGCACAGTGTGCGCTGTAATAGCGCGAGATACCCAGCATATAACACTGCAGGATATAGTTGATACTGTAACAAATTGAACGCGGGGGGAGTTGACACGGGCCTGCGATCGCACCAACTTTGATTGGCGAGGGTTTTCTGTTTGAGTTTGGAGCTAGCCTTTTTCTACATTATATATTCAATCCCTCTCCACACATCTCCATATAACGACTGAAGCTGCGCTGTCTTGCCAGCACTGCAGAGCTTCAAGATGGCGCGGGGGTCAGCCAAGCCTCACCCCGCGCGTCGCCCTCGCCCTGAGGATGCAACGACCAGCCATCCGCGTCGCAGCGCCAGGCTGGCGCGCATCGATGCAGCCGGGGCTGAGAGCCAAACGCCAACGTCCAAGGATTTTGGCTGTTCGCCTCCAACGAGCAGCCTGGCCTGCTCCTCGCGCCTGCTAGCGCTGCCGCTCGACCTGCAGCTCGCGATCCTGTTGCGCCTGCCGCCCAACGACATCGCGGCCTGCGTGCGGCCCACCTGCCGAGCCTTTGCAGCGCTGCTGCCCGGCCCCCTCTACACCCGCGTGCTCCTGAGCCAGCCCGTCAACCCAGCCGAATTCCGCTGGGCACTGTACAGGGGCCGACTCGGCGCACATGTGTTCAATCCATCACCCTCACCCGCAGCTTCACCCTCACGCTCACCACGCCATTTGCCACCACCACCTGCATCAGCGCCAAACGCAGCAGCAATGCAAGACGCGGCAGCAGTGCCAGACGCGGCAGCAGCAGCAACAGTGTCAGCTCCGGGGGGCTCGGCAACAGCAGAAGCAGCGGCAGCGGCCCCGCAGCCCCGCGCCCCAGCCCCTCCTACTCCCCCCCGTTCTCCACCACCGCCTTCTCCACCTCCACCTCCTCGGCCTCCGCCTCCACCTCCCGGCCTTGACGGATTGACACACGACGAGAAGACGCAGCTGAGCTCGTTGCTGGCCGGCGCGGGTGTGCTCGCTAACCTCGTGGCCCTCCACAGCTTCCGACCCAGATCGGCGGCAGCTATGGAGGCGGCGGTGGCGGCAAGGCGGGAGAAGGGGGGAGCAGCGGCGGCGGGGGCATCAGCGGGCGGTGAGGCTGGAGGCGGCAGGAAGCGGCAGCGGGCGGAGGAGCAGGCGGGGGAAGGAGGAGGAGGAGGCGGGCGCGAGCGCGGCCGCGGCGGCGCAGCCGCCGCGGCAGCGGGAGCTGCCGCGGCCGCAGGCGCGCTGCCTGCGGGGCCGGGGGCAGACGTGCAAGCGGATATTGCGGAGGCGACCGCGGCGATGGTCATGGCTGGCTGGGATCTGCAGGTCGGCAGCGGCGGCAGTAGCGGCGGCGGCGGCGGCGGCGGCGGCTCTGCTGCGGACGGCGACGGCTGCCCCATGAACTGCTCCACGCCGCGCGCCGCCGCCGCCGCCTCCCGGCTGCACGTGCTGCGCTGGCTGGACGGCGTGGGCGCGTGCATGTGCTGCGTGCGCGTGCAGACGGCGGTGGGGGCGTGCGGCAGCGAGGAGGTGTTCAGGTGGGGGGCGGTGTGGAGGGTGGGGGCGGTGGAGGGTGGGGGGGATGGGGCGGTGGAGGGTGGGGGGCGGTGGAGGGGGGGGATGGGGCGGGGGCGGGGGTGGGGGCGGTGGAGGGTGTGAAAAGGACAGGATGCACTGAGGACTGCAGACGAAGGAGCGGCCAGTGGGAGGGGCGTTTCTGAGCGGAAAAAGTGGGAAAACGCCCATCATTACAGTAAACGGGGGAGGCAAGGATGTCGGGGGTGGGGTGGAGGTAGGGGGATCTATGCGTGAGCCCAGTTAAGTTATCATTGTCTCGTAAGTACCATTGTATAAGGTAGTTGGGTCCTGGCAAGCGGTGCGGCGGACGCAGGTTTTGCTGCGAAACCAGAATGCCAAAACCTCACACTGCCCCCCCCCCCTGTACCTGCCTACGACTTCACTTCTTAATTAATCATGAATGTAACCCCCCCCCCCCCCACGCACACATATGCACACAGGTGGTACGCCGCCCACGCGGACGCGCACGCGCCCACGCTGTTCGCGGCGGCGTGCGCCGACTCGCACGACACACGCCGCGCAGCCAAGATGCAGCTGCTGCTGGACAGGTGGGGGGTGGGGGGCGGGTGTGGGGCGGTTGTTTGTTGAGGTGGGGTGGTTGTGGGGCGGGTGTGGGGCGGTTGTTTGTTGGGGTGGCGTGGTTGTGGTTGTGGGGTGGGATGAGGTGGGTAGTTTATGGGGGTGGGGGTGGGGTGGAGGCGCATGTGCCGTGGGCGCCTACACTTACCTGTACCAATCTTTGCAACCTCCTCCCGCCCGACTTCATTTTTTAAACTTAATGCATGTAACCCCCCCCCCAACTTCTCTTTGTAAACTTAATGCATGAAACCCCCCTCTTGCAGGCACGGGCACGAGGTGGCCACGCGGCGCGCGCTCACCAACGCCGCCGCCCGCGGCGACGTCGCCACCATGGCCCTCCTGCACTCCACACACGGCGTAGGGCTGGACGGATCCGCGCTGACCGCCGCCGCCGCCGCCGGCCACGCCGCCGCCGTTGACTGGCTCCTGTCGCGGCCGGCGGCGCCGCCAGTTGGGCTGCTGGCGCTGGCGGCGGCGGCGGAGACGGGGCGGGTGGCCCTGCTTCGGCGGTTGGCGGATCGGTTGGGACGGCCGCTGCCGCCCCTGTGGCGTGGGCAGCTGTTGTGCTCGGCGGCGGCGCGGGGCGCGGCGGGCAGCGTGAGGTGGCTGCTGGCGGCGGGCGGCTGGCGGCGGCAGTACGGCGGCGGCGGCGGCGGTGGCGGCGTGGGTGTGGGGGAGGGGGAGGGGGATGGCGCGGCGCAGCGGCATGCGGCGGCGGCTGAGGGGGAGGGGGCGGCGGCGGCGGAGGAGGAGGGGGAGGGGGAAGAGGAGGAGGTGGCTGGGTGGGGTTTGCCAGCGATGCCGGAGGGCGGGCACGGCGAGGCGGGGGCCGGCGGCGGCGGCGGCGGTGATGGCGGCGGCGGCGGCGGCGGCGGTAATGGCGGCGGCTGGGTGGATGTGGCGGCTGAGTTGGCAGTGGCGTCGCAGGAGGCGCTGGAGGAGGCGGCGGTGGGGGGGCACTGCCAGGTGGGTGTGGGGTTGGCTGCATGGGTCTGGTCTGGTTCACAGGTCAGGCGGGGCAATGACTGGGGCTGCTATAATAAACGCGTTGTCCTGATGTTATACTGCTTCAATGCTTCTACGGACTGATACTGCTGCTGACACCGACTGCTACTGCTGCTAACACCGACACTGCTACTGCTACTGCTGCTGACACTGCTACTGCTACTGCTACTGCTGCAGGTGATGCGGCTGCTGCTGCAGGCGGGCCTGGCCGCGCCCACCGCCCGGGTCATGGAGTACGCCGCGGAGGCGGGCAGCACGCGCTGCATGCAGCTACTGCTGGTGGCGGCCATGCGGCGGGAGGCTGCTACTGCCGCCGCCGCCGCCACAGCCGCCGCCACGGCCGGCGCTGCAGCGGCTGTAGCAGCCTCGGGTGCAGAAGCAGCAGCGGCTGTAGCAGCGGCGGCGGCGGGGCCGCAGGCGTCGCCGGCGGCCGCGGCGGCGGCGGCGGCGGCGGCGGCGGCGGCAGACGCTGCAGAGGCGGCCGCTTACGCGGACGGCCGTGCCTCATTCGTGAGGGCTGTAGCCGCATCGCCAGCGGCGCGGGCGCTGCTACAGCCGGCGGCCTACGTGGCGGCGGCTCAAAGCTGTAGCAGCCCTGACCCGCATGACGGACACGGGGCCCGCCAGACCGGCTACAGCTTCAGCTCACGTGATCTCACAGCCTACGCGCTCGGCGGCGGCGTGATGCCGACCCTGATCGGCCGGACCCACGACAGCGGCAGTAGCAGCGGTGGTAACGGTGGCAGTAGCAATGGCGGCAGCGGCAGTGGCGGCGCCGGGGGCGGGGAGGGCGGCGCGGGCTCTGAGAATGGCGGCGGTGCCGGCGGCGGCGAGGGTGGCGGTGGTGTGGTGCGGCCGAGGAGCCGCTTCATTTGCTGGGATGACGCCGACGAAGCCGGCGGCGGCGGCCTCGGCGGCGCCCCTGACAATAGCGCAGCAGCGGCGGCGGCAGCGGAGCCGACGTTGGAGGCGGCTGGGACCGCTGCCTCGGAGGCAGCAGAAGCAGCAGCAGCAGAGGCCGGGGCGCCGCCACAGCGCAAGCGCCGCCGGGCCGGGGCGGGGACCGGGACGGCGGCGGCGGCGGCAGCGGCTGACGCCGCTGCCTCCGAGGCGGCGGCGTATGCGGCGGCGGCGGCGCTGGGCAGCCGCAGCCACCGGTGTCTGGCGCCGCTGCAGCTGCTGGCGGCGGTGGGCTGCCCGCGCGGCGGCGAGGAGGAGCAGCAGGAGGTGAGGGAGGCGGCGGGGTTGCGAGCTGGCGTGGGGCGGGGTGATACGGTAGTTACGGTAATTTGAATCAATTCAAGGAGATGTTGTTTGCTGTTTGCTCCAAAGAGCGCGACACAGATGAATGAAAACCCAATTCGACTCCATCCCAACCTCCACACACACACGGTCCAGGCCACGGTGGCGGCGGCGCTGGTTGGCAGCGGCACGCGTCTGGGCTGGCTGCGGCGGCGCGGCTGGGCGTGGGGGCCGGCGGCGCTGGCGGCGGCCGCCAACAGCGGCTGTGTGGCGCTGGTGGAGTGGATGGCGGCGCAGGTGGGCGGGTGCGGGTGTGGGTGTAGGGGGACACTTGGGGGCAGGGCACGTGTGGGGCACGTGTGGGGCACGTGTGGGTGTTTCACCTTGCCTCACCTCCCATCACCTCTCCTCACCTCCCTCGTGCCCTCCCTCCTGCTCCTCCTCCTCCTCCTGCTCCTCCCCCTCCTCCACCTCCTCCACCTCCCTCCCTCCTCCTCCACCTCCCTCCTGCTCCCCCCCCTCCCCCTCCCTCCTCCTGCTCCCCTCCAGGGCTGCCCGCTGGGCCGCCGCGGCGAGGCCTACCTGGCCGCCGGCGCCAACTCTGACTTCGCACTGCTCGCGGCCCTTCGACGACTGGGCTGCCCCTTCGCCGCCGACACCCTGACACGCGCCGTACACGGCGCATGGGGAGAGCCGTCGTACGGCGGCGGTGGTGGCGGCGGCGGCGTGGCGGGCGGCGCGGGTTCGTACTCGGCTTTGGCGGCGGTCACGGGAGGCGCTATGGCGGTGCGGTGTCGTCTGGAGGTGCTGCAGTGGATGGTGGCGCGGGGGTGTCCGGCGCCGGCGCAGGTGAGGCGGAGGGGGCGGAGGGGAAGGGGGAGGGGGAGGGGGAGGGTTGTAGATACCAGCCCAAACTAAACCAAACCCAATGCAATAGGGGCGGAGGCGGAGGGGCAGAGGCGGAGGCGGAGGGGCGGAGGCGGAGGGGGAGGCGGAGGCGGAGGGGGAGTGTGAGGGGGAGGGAAGGCGGAGGCGGATGTGGAGGGTCTGGGTTCTGTGTCCGAGCCCAAAGGAAGAGGTCGCCGTTGGTGTCCCAACTCAGGAATGCAGTGGGGGGAAGGAGGGGAGAGCGGACGGCGAGGGGCACGGGAAGGAGGGCGAGGGGTTGGGGTGCTGTAATGCCTGGGGGCCAACAAGGTGCGGTGTGGGACATGGGCCTCGGGGTCTGGGTGGCTAGCTGCCCGTGTCAGCGGTTGCCCGTGTCAGCGTTGCGCGGGTGGGTGGGGTGGGTGCAGCCACGCGGCTATTTGCGGCCCCTGCGGCTCCTCCCTCCCCACTTCCAACCCCACCCACCCAACCCAACCCACGACCCCCAATCCCAACCCCTGCTTCCCAGCCCCTGCTCCCCACCCACCACCCCAGGTTTAAAGTTAACCACCACCCCGGTGCATCCTGTACCGCTTTTCCAACCATTTTTGCAATCCCCTTCTAACCCCCACCCCACCACCACCGCTACCCCCCACCCTCCCTGCAGGCGCTCCGGGTCGCGCGGGACTACTCGCGCCCGGATGTGGCGGCGTGGCTGCGGCGCATAGGTGTGTCGCGATGATAACTGAGATGGCGGAGCTCATTGTGGATACGAGCAGTAATATGCCGTACCGTAGTAAGTAATACGTGAGAGGCGTGTAAGGCTTGGAACAAGTGTGAAGCAGCACCGGAGAGAGGGCGGCAATGTCAGCAGATAAGACGGAAAGGCATTGTATGTGTGGCATGAAGCATCAGCGCAGGGGCTCCGTTGCGTCGCATAGTCATTAGCAGATTGCTTGCCGGGTTAAATTGCTTGCCGGGTTGAATTGCCGCATGGTTTGTGGTGCATGGGGCATGCTGCGTAGTGCCAAAACTTGTTGTGTCCTACAGCGCGTTGGGAGCGTCTTCACGCGGACGCGGCGTCAGAATGAGGAGTTTAGCTGGTTGAGTTGACGCGCACGAGGCATTAGCTGGCATGAGACATCGAATAGGCATTTGGCAATATTTTGGCATAGACCGTGTGTAGCTCGTCAGTGTGTGCTGCAGTGCTGCTTGCCAGGGTGAATAAGCGTGGTGAATAAGTGACTCCCACTCCAATGTGATGTATGGGCACGCATGCCTGTGGATGAGGCGTGGCAGGCACTGAGCAGCCACTGCCTCTGCCGCTACGGCCTCTGCCGCTACGACCTCTGCCGTCCTGCAGTCGGGTTGTGGGGCTGTCTGTGCCTGTAATGGCTGTTAACGTTGCAATCAGGTTCTGGCCAGGGGAGGGCCAGGGGCTGCAGGGGAGGGCCAGGGGCTTGCAGGGGAGGCCCTGGCAGATGCACCCACCCTGCCACCCGCAGGGGAGTCGCAGGCGCAGGCAAGTGCGAAACAGGTAGGAGGCATGCATGCAAAGGAAAGGAATGTGCGGCGCGCACAAAGCGCGACCTGGGGAGGCAAAAGAAAGGGTGGCCGGGGAGGTGACAGTGTGAGTGCCCCGATGCGGCTGTGAGCAGCGGCACCCCCACCGCCCCACGCCACGGAGTGACCTCACCTCTCCCAGCCATACCCCAGCCATACCCCGAAGCGTCAGTGGTTGCATGAAGGTCACGTCTTCTGCAGATCCATCCAGAGCGGAAGGCTCAGTGGGCGTTAGGTCTGGGGCCTGGGGGCGAAGCCATGCCATCGAGTATGGGACATGCGGGTCACTATTGCGAAGTACCGTTTTGTGCCTGGCTGGCTGGCTCTCCCACGACGTCCCCGCATGCACCTGCCTGCAACCCATTCGACTCTCCGGCCCAGTTTGGCGTGCCGCCTCGAGCCGATTTGCACCATCGCAATTTTCGCGGCGCGAGTTCCGAGTCCCACCTGCATGTACCGCCCGCCGGCTTTCATATTGATATACATGTTTTGAGCTTTGCATGTACATATCCTAGGGCGATGGCATCAGAGTACTGCTAAACATTCAAGCGAGAGCAGCTCCAGATCGGCCCAAGCAATACATTCCCGGGTTATTAGCTTATACAAGTTAAACTGTGCCCTATCGCGCGCGAGGAAGATGCGATCAACCGCTCTGCGCAACTCGCTTTGAGCTCCTCCTTTCCTGCTCGCTGGCAACCACATGCGGGAGCTACATAGCAGCTACGCAACAGAAATGGTCACGGTGCATGTGCGTGCCTGGGTGAAGCACAGAGAATGCGCAAACTGGCATGCAGCTGTGGGCCCCAACACCAAGCGCAAGAGCATCGCTCTGTTAGTACTTATGGCCCTAGTCGCAGTCCTCTTTAGAAGCGCGGCAGCGTCAGCACCGGTCAAGGTGAGGTGGGGTTCAACGAGTTCGCGCAGCAGCCTGCCGAGCGCACACGACACATCCTCGCCGTTGCTGTTGGCAGTGCTGGCGTTGGCGTGTGTGTTTGGCGCGGGGGGGGGGCGGTTGGGTTCACGCAGAGCGCGCGTGTGTGTTTGTGACGAGGGGGCTGCGCGCTGGCACGGTTAGTTGAGGCGTGCGGGGGAAAATGCTGGGGATATGTCTGGGCGTCCCCTTGTCGCCTGGCCCGCGAAGGAAAGGGGTCTAGCCATCCATGCGAACGGAACGCGGCGGGCGGCCAGCTGCTTTGACACCGTCCATGACACCGACCCTCCTCGCCCACCTGGCCTTAATCCATAATTTCCGTGACAGGTTGGGAACTACATCAAGGCCTCCGAGGGCGGCGCACTGGCCGGCGGCGGCGCCAGCAGCAACAGCCGCATCCCGGCCACGGTGCGTGCCGTGCCGTGCTGTGTCGTACCGTGCCGTGTCGTACCACGGCGGTGCCCCGCCGCGCTGCCCCCGCCCCTGCCCCAACCCCACCACCCCATCCTTGCCCATCGCCACCCGTTCCAGTTTTCCCTCCATCCCCCTTTGACCTGCCACCGTCACCTGCCCAGTGTCCACCATGCCTCCTGCCCACCCCTTTCCTGCCCACATGTCACTCCCACCATGGCCTCCGGGACCCCGCCCCTGCCCGCATGTCACTCCCACCATGCCTCCTGCCCCGCCTCCCCCCCCCTGCGTCTGCAGTCTTCAGTGCACCCTGTACCGCAATCCTAAACATCCTTGCAACCCCCCTGTCGCCTCCGCCTGTGCTCCGCTTGTTTAGCTTGGTTTGGTCTGAAACATTGGTCTGGAACTTACAACCCACCCCCATGGCGTCATGCGTGCAGTGTGATGTGGCCATCGTGGGGGGTGGTATCGGCGGCATGTACGCAGCCTACCGCATCCTCACCGGCGGCGTCACGGTGGCGGCGGCGGATACTGCTGCAGCGGGTAGTGGCGGCGGCGGTGACGGCTCGCAGCAACAGCAGCAGCAGCAGCAGCAGCAGACCCGGCCGCCGGTGGTGTGCACCTTTGAGGCCACAAACCGCATCGGCGGCAGGTGCGCATTATTGTTAAATAGGCGCTGATCCGTTCGGACCAGAAGGCTTCCTTGTTCGCACACCAGCACACCTAACGGCACAAGCACAAAAAGCAAATTGCTTCCCGGATGGGCCTCCTTCCTGCCTGCCTCCTCCCTCTCCGTCCCGCTGCCCCCTGCTCACCTGCTGGACCAAACCGCAAACCACTGCTGCTGAACGAAAGCACTGCTGCCGAACCAAACCACTGCTGCTGACCCAGAGCACTGCTGCTGAACCGAACCACTGCTGCTGTACCGAACCACTGCTGCTGGACGCTGGGCCCTCCGCACCCCCTGCAGGATCTTTTCTCTTCGCGGCATGGGCGGCCGCGGTGACCTGTGTGTGGACGTGGGCGCGTACAGATACGTGGACGGCCGACACACGCTGGTGCAGGTGGGGGCGTGGGGGGGGGGAGGGGGGGAGGGGGAGCGTGGAGATGTGGGGGGCCGTGGGATGGCGTTGGGGCTTGGGGCTTTGGGGGTGGCGTTGGGGGGGGGGGGCGTGGCGGGGTGGAGGGAAACCCAAGAAGACGGAGAGGGCGGGGAGGGCGAAGCCGGGGGCCCAAGCCCAGATTCTGCCAACTCACTGGCACGCCACGCTTACATGGAGTGTGACGTCGGAGTGTGACGTCATGCACCGTGGGCACAAACCCCTCCCCCATAACACCCCACCAGTGTCTTGCTGGTCGCCCCCCGTCCCTCTGCGCCTGTGACACCTCCCCCTCCCCTCCACTCCTCAGGGTGTTGTGGAAAATCTGCTGGGACTCAACTACACACTGTACGATGTGAGTCAGTGTGCGTGTGCGTGTGCGTGTGTGTGAATGTTT
>NC_057008.1:991506-1004006 GCF_000002595.2 Chlamydomonas reinhardtii | reverse complement strand
TGTGACGGTGACGACGACGCCTGGTCCGCTGCTGCCGCCGCCGGCGGGCCGCCGCCGCCGCCGCCGCGCTGCCACGGTTTCCTGCTGTACACCTACCTCTCCGACAACTCCTACTCCGGCGGCGCCAACAGGAGTGAGTGCGGGTCGGCCGTGTGTGGCATGTGTGCAGGTCGGCTTTGTGTGGTGTGTGGGTGCGTGTAGGGGTTGTGTGGTGTGTGGGTGCGTGTACGGGCTGCACATGGTGTGTGGATGTGGGGGAGTGAGGTGTGTAGGGGCGCGGCGGGGCGGGCCAATGGATGGGCCAATCGACACCTCTGTTGCACGCACGTGTGATTGCTCTACTCGCATGCTGTGCCCCAAAACTCCAACTCCCCCCTATTGGAACCTATCGTGTTGGCCAATTGGAACCTATCGTGTTGGCCAATTGGAACCTATCGTGTTGGCCTCGGGCCAGTATGACCCTCTGCTGTACCAATGTGTCTGGCTACAACTTCGCCGCTTCTCAAAATTTCACAAATTTTACTCCTACCCCCACACAAAAACAATCCACACACCCAGACGGTCAGGGTCTGAACACCCCGCCGTGGTCTGGTGTGGTGCCGCGCTTTTACTGGAACATAGCCGTGAACCCAGACATGGTGGGTCCGGGCTGTGTGTGTGTGTGTGTGTGTGTGGGATGGGTGTGTACGGCGTGTGTGGGGTGGGTGTGTACGGCGTGTGTGGGGTGGGGGTTGGTGTGAGTGTGGGTGGGGGTGGGGGTGGGGGTGGGGTTGCGGGTGCGGGTGTTTGGGTGTGGGTGCGGGTGTCGGGTGTGGGTGCGGGTGTCGGGTGTGGGTTTGGTTGGTGGCGGTGGGATCTGGGACGTGGGGTAGGGTGCGGCGGAAGGGGCGCAGGGTGCGTGCTGCTGTGAGACAGGCGCACGGCGGACACGTCACCTTGCAGGGAGGGGCGGGCCGCCTCCGCCTCCTCCTCCTCCCCCTCCTCTTCCACACGCACCCCCACACTCCCCCTTCACTTCTTAGAAAATCATGAATGTAACCCCATGTAATCCCCTCCCACACACTCCCCCCCCTCCACATTCTCTCACACACACACACGCACACACTCTTATCACAGTCTAAGCCCTACGTGGTCCTGGACGCGAGCACCAACTCGGCCGAGCAACTGCTGGCCGCGGCACACCGCAAGGTGAGGGAGAGAGGGGGGGTTTGGGGGGGGGGGGGTTGAGGAGGGTTTTGAGGGGGGTTTGAGGGGGGGAGGAGGGGGGGAGGAGGGGGAAGGAGGGGCGGAGGGGGGATGGTGCGTGATGCGTGGTGCGGGATGGTGATAGTGGTGGCGTGGGTCCGTTCAGGGGCACCGGGGTGGGCGGCTAGGGGGGTGCAGCAGGTGTGACTGGCATTGCACAATTCATGACTGCCCACAGTCCAATCCTAATCCCAAGCACAAACCCTCAACCCCCAAACCCCAAATCCCAACCCCACACGCCGAACCCCACACGCCACAAACCCCACACGCCACAAACCCCACACACGCCACATGCCACACACGCCACAAACCCCACATGCCACAAACCCCACACACGCCACAAACCTCACCCACGCCCCAAACCCCACACGTCACACACGCCACGCCACACGCAGCTGGTGGCCTACCACCAGTCTGTCGGCAAGCCCATCCCGGAGCCCTACGCCTCCACGCTGCCCACACAGGTGTGTGTGTGAATGTGTGTGTGTGTGTCCGTGTGTGTGAATGTGTGTGTGTGCGTGCGTGTGTGTGCGTGCGTGTGTGTGCGTGCGTGTGTGCGTGTGTGTGTGTGTGTGTGTGTGTGTGTGTGCGTGTGCGTGTGTATGTATGTGTGCGCGCGTGTGTGTGGTTGCGTGGTTGTGTGTGTCTTGACACGCACACAATATGCTGTTCGTTGCTGTCAGTGCCGCATCGTTGCTAGCAGTAGTACAACGATTCGGCCGCGCCGATTCGGCGCTACATTCCGTACCAGCGAAAGAGCATCCCCAACCCCCAACCCCCGCTTTTTTCCTCAACAAACACAACATACATGCTGCCGTGCCCACCGCTGGCCCCGCAACCCTGCTGCTGCAACTGCTCACACGCAGGCTGTGGTGGTGGTGTGGGACCCCTCCGTGTTTTGGACGGGTGGCGCCTGGCACGGTACGTGTCGATCGGCTGGTGTGTGTGTTTGGGCAATGTTCACACACAGATACGCCACGCACACACACACACACACACACACACACACACACACACACACACACACACACACACACACACACACACACACACACACACACACGCCACGCACGCACACACACACACACAATGTTTTCCTTGTGCTCTTCAACACACACACACATTCGCAACACACACACACACACACACACATACGCCACGCACATACACACACACACACATACACACACACACACACACGCACATACACACCTGCACACACACACGCACGCACAGGCTACAAGAACGGGGCCTTGGGCGGCATGGTCAACACCAGCGCCCAGGCCGACCCCGCGCAGTCCGTGCCCGTGGCCGCCATAAAGCCCTGGGAGCACGAGCAGCTGTTCGTGGTGAACGAGGCGTTTGCGCCCGGCGCTTTCCAGGTTTGTGTCCAGGGTTGTGTGTGTGTGTGTGTGTGTGTGTGTGTGTGTGTGTGTGTGTGTGTTGTGGGGTTTGTGTGTTCTGCGTGGTGTGGGGTGTGTTTTGTGTGTGTGTGTGCGTGTGCGTGTTTGGGTGTTGTTGGGGAGCCGCGCATGTGGCGAGGGAAGGTCCCAAAAGATAGAGAGGGTTTGCGCATGATGGCGGCACACCCTGCCTGTTGGGCAAGGACGTCAGCCCAGGGGCCAGGGCCCCCCACGCTTGGGGGCCGCCACAGTGAGAGCCCCCTACAGGGCCCAGCCGCATTTCTGTCAGGAATGATCAACGTTGCGGTATTACAATCATGCACAATGGTCGATGTTGCGGACCTCTAACTGCACGCGCACATTGCCGCCCTGCAACCATTCCCTGTCCCTACACCCTCCTGTAGTTATTAGTTCCCCTGTCCGCAGCTCCACGCTGCCATCACATCTCCCCAACCAAGTCATCCTCCCGCCATACATACGGTACTGCCCAACTAACGCAACCCACATCACCAACCCGAAACCACACCCCCAAACCCCCATCCACAGGGCTGGGCGGAGGGCTCCGTGCTGCTGGCCGAGAACGTGGTGAGCAGCCACTTTGGCGCCGCCCGCCCCGCCTTCCTGCCCCCCGACCGACATGACTGCGTGCTGTTCGCCACCTACAACCACAACGCCACGCTGTGCAGCCTCAGCCTCAACCCGCTGGTGCAGGGGCAGACACGCAGGCGGCGGCGGCAGTAGCGGCAGGCGGCAGTAGCGGCGGTGGTAGCGGCGGCGGCAGTAGCGGCGGTGGTAGCGGTGCTGGTGGCGGCGGCGACAGGCGCGGCGATAGCGCAGCGTGCGGGGTGTGGGCGTGCGGGGCGCGCGCCTTAGTGGCTGGGAGTGGCGTAGCGACCCGTGTGGACTATGCGTCGTCAAGCTATGGGTCGTGATTACGAGGGTCGGTACTCGCCGGAGCCCAACAAATTCGCAAAACACGGTTACTTCTTCGGAGCAAAATAACTTCTTCGAAGCAAAGTATGAGCATCGGAGCAGGCAGGTTCTCAGGACGAATTAGTGGAATGCCGGACGGGGCTTCGGAGGTGCCTCGTATACCGCAGCTGCTTCTGAATGCAGCATCTGCCGTTTGCCTAACTTTATCTCGCTTACTGCTTGTTTTTGCTTCGCTTAGCTAGATGATACTGTACGCCCGCCCCTGCGTACGGCGTGTGTGCGTGGGCCGCTTCTTATGGTGGCCGTGTTGGTTCGTGCGAAGCCGTGTGCTGCCGTGTGGCACTTGGGAGACGCCTGCTGACGGTCACTAGGTCGAAGTGAACTCGGATAGTATTTATTGATACGGTGAGGTGTGAGCAGGTCCCAATAGTCAATAGGGCGCGTGCGTCGGTGAAATGAGTGGGTCGGTGTTTGCTTTCTTCAGATTGTGGGCTAGCTTTTGATACTCCCAGGCCAGGCGGACGTGTTTGGCGAGGTTTGGCGCGTTTGTGCGTTCCCCTTTTGGCGCAGTGACTGCCAATGCCCGCCGTGAATGTCACGGCGTGGAAACCCATGCACAAAATTGGCCCACGTAAAAGTTACGTATGAAATCAGTTGCTGAAAGCTCACGACCATCACATAAGTCAGTCAACTGACCCCCTTGCGCGAAGGGCGGGCCTCACCCCTTCCTTCACAGCAGTGTTTTGTGACCTCGCTCGCGTGTCCAATAATGACTCAGTTCATCGCTGCACCAGTGAACCTTTCTGCTGTGCCTCGACGCCCTCTCGCTGGGGTGCTGCTGCTGAGGCCCTCCGCGACGCGCATCATTGTCGTCGCCTCGGGCTCCAAGAAGGGCCTGACGCCTTACCAAGGACCAAACCGCATGTTTGGGAAGTTCCGCTGCCCGAAATGCAAGCGCACCTGGCAGAGCGGCAATTCCTGGGCCAACACGGGACAGATGTGCAAGCGCTGCGACATCCTGGTCTACCCGCACAGCCAGGTACTTGCGCGCCAACAGCTCGGCATTCGGCACTACTTGCATACCGTGCCCATTGATTGGATGCAATCATGACAGGGTGGGGGGAACAAGGGGGGGGGACAAGGGAGATCGATGGAAGGGCGGGGGGGCGGGGGCGGAGCATGGAAGGCCCGTGCGAGGCGTGGGGCATGTGCCGGACCCAGCAGCGTGTTTCCACGCGCGCACACGGTTTTGTTTGCCGCCGCGGGCCTGCGGCTGACATTTCAGCGCGGCATAGGCTTTGGCATAGGCTCTGCTCATGGAGACGCAAGCTTTTGACGCGCCGGAAGTCGATCCCCAATTGCTTTCGGCATGTCGTGTTTCACCCGTTTTCACCCGCACACGCAGGTGCCGCTGGAGCCGAAGGTGTGGGACTGGTACGACGACGGCGACCGGTCCCGGCCCCACCCGGCGGAGCTGTGCGAGATGTGCCAGAAGCTGGGCTACCCCTGCACACGCAAGCGCGTATGGGCCCCGGACATGGATGATGACAGCGACAGCGACAACGACGACGACCTCTCGGGCGACACATTGGGCGACCTCTTGGGCGACTACCGGCGGGCTTTTGCAATGGCTGCGGCCAAGTTGTGGCCCGGGAGTGACAAAGTCGACGAGCTCATGCGGGGATTGTATTGGATCCTTTTTCCCTCGTCAAGGAAGTAAAGCTCTAGGCGTGTGGCGACATGACATAACATGTATGCCGGGTCATTACGGGTTCATTGGGTCGCATGCGCATGCGGCATCAGGCGGCATGCGGCATGACAGGGTGTGTGATGGGATGACAGTGCGGTGTGTGATGGGATGACAGTGCGGCATGACAGGGATGCGGTGTGCGGCATATGAGATATGGGCATGAAGCACGCAAGCACGTTGTCCGCCCTGTCCATGCCCCGCCATTGAGATGTTCGGTGAGGTTACCGGGTGTCGTTCACCTGGACGTTGGACGTGATAACTGATCGATCGGTGGTGTTGTTTGCGGGCTCGGGGACTCCAGCCACTTAAAAGAGGTTAGAGAGGTTAGCTGAAAGCTGGGGCTTCTTGCCGGCGGGCCTGGGCGGTTGGTCGCTGGATGGCTGCAACTAGCACACTGGAGCACACCGCTTGTGTGCAGCTGAAGAATGCTGTGCGGGGCGTCCAGCGGACCGCGCGGCGGTGGTGGCGGCGGTGGAGACGGCGGTGGCGGTGCCGGGTGCTGTAAGGCCAGAGTGGAATCTACATCCAGTCCTAATCCCAACATATGCTGAAGCCGTGGAGCTGTTTCTCCTGTCACAATGTGGATGCAGGCCCTGACCAGTATGTCCGGGACCATCGCGTGGGATGACAGGGACATCGTTCCACATGGATGTCGTGTCCGCCAGCACTGACAGTGCAAAGGGTCCCCGAACTAGGTGTCCAGATAGTGCTATCCATTGTCTATTGACTGCGCCAGTCGATGGTCTCAACAAAGTGACCTGCGCGATTGCTGCCATGGGAAGTCCGCCGTAAAATCCACGGTTGCCCTGGCGCGGCATGCATGGAAATGTTCAATCCAAAAGGGTACGAGTAGATGATAGAATAGAAGCGAAGTCAACATAAAGTTTCACAAACTCTTGGCTGATTCAAGCTCGCTCGCGCACAAAACACACACAAACTGACCCGCAGGCCATTCGCCTTGACAGCCGCGCCCCCCATCTCAGCACCCATGGCTTTGTTAAAAGTCTGGACAGATTGCGCTTCTGTTATGCCTCGGCGTTCTCTCACGCCGGCGCTGCTGAGGCCCTCCGCGACGCGCATCATTGTCGTCGCCTCGGGCTCCAAGAAGGGCCTGACGCCTTACCAAGGACCAAACCGCATGTTTGGGAAGTTCCGCTGCCCGAAATGTAGGCGCGGCTGGCAGAGCGGCAATTCCTGGGCCAACACGGGACAGATGTGCAAGCGCTGCGACATCCTGGTCTACCCGCAGAGCCAGGTACGTGCGCGCCAACAGCTTGGCAGCCCGCGTTCTCCGCACATGGATTAATACGGGACATGTGTAATGATATGCGCGTTAGGAGGGCGGCATGTGGCAGGGGGGTCGTGTCGCGAGAGTGCCCTCCATTCCCGGCGGGCCACACCGTCCGCTACGGGCGTAGTGAACTCCTTGTCGGTTGAGGGGTTCTCGACCTCCAGTCCGGGAAGTGGTTCTCGAAATCCCTGGCCTCTGGCGATTTGTTGCTTTCGCCTTGTCACCCCTCAGAGGCCGCTGCAGAAGATGGAGGATGACAACCTGATTGACAAGAACAAGCCGCACCCGGAGGAGCTGTGCGAGATGTGCCAGAAGCTGGGCTATTCCTGCAGACTGAAGCACGTGTGGGTCCCGGACATGGTTGATGACAGCGACAGCGACGATGAGTGAGGAGGCGCCGTTCGTGAGAACGCAACGTGAGCGAGAAGGCAACGTCCGTACAAATGTGCTTGGCGACAGACGGTATTGCCGTGCCGCCAAGAGATCAGGACCTGGGCCTGGGTAGAGGAACATGGAAAGTTGTTGGGTATGAGAGTATGTTGGGACTTGTCGGACTACTTTGGGGATGTCCTTGCACCACGCTTGCACATGCGCATCCATGGCGCATTGAGTTCCATGCTTTCCACATCTCAATCCCGCGGGTTTGGTTGAATCAATCGTACACGCCAATCCTTGCTGGTCGGGCCATGTTCCTTGCTCAGGGGGATGTAACCTGGCACTGCAATAGACACTGACCTCACATTGGTTGCACGTGGATTGGGCCTATGCGTACAGTGGCGAGTTTCCGTTGGCCTGGACACAGTTTGTTTGGATGGCAGGCTGCGGGGGCGGTAGGGGGGGCGGGTGTGCGACGGCGTGCAGCGGGTACGTGCCTCTGGATTGAAATATGTTGATATCACTTCTTTGCCGCTCATGTGTTTCGTGAGACGCTTGAAATTGTAGCATGCTTCTAAGTTACGTATCCTGAACGACCACAAGGTGTGCGTCAGCTGTCGCCCTTTGTCCGGAATAATACTTCATCTGCATCTTGTTTCCTTTGCGCTCTCAGGAAATCCGTACGTAATGAATTCTTGAGGCAAGTTTGAGTATGGGGCGGCGAACTAGCGCGGTCGGCGACGAGAATCTGGACGAAATCGGCCCTCTCGCCCGCGGGCTGCAACAGCGCCAAGGATCGTTGGCACTCAACACCAACTACAGCTATGACATTCCGGCGCTCTCATCCTGCATCAGCGCGCCGGCGCCGGGCAGCAGACAGCAGCTCGCAGGCTCGGGATGGGACTGGGGCCCACAGAGCAGCCGCCACAACCCGCCTGACAGCTTCACGCAGCACCGCTCCCCTTTGACCGGCATCTCGCTCGCTACCGCAAGCGGTGGGAGCAACAAGAGTACCGCCGCTAGCCCCCTCGCTACGGCCCCGCTAAGCTGGCAGAGCGTGTGCGAGGCAGGGCGCGCTGAGGCGGACCGCAAACGCGGCCTGTGCCTGCCTATCGACGATAGCCCCCAACTGAAACAGTGGCTACGAAGCGACCTGTTGGCTCGACAGGGCTTATCGCCCGCGGCCCTGTCCCCACGGCCTCAGCCGCTGCAGCCTCACTACAGCCCAGCGCAGCAACAGCCGCAGCTGCAGCACGCGGCACAGCACCCCAACCCCCACCACAACCACCACTATCACCACCACCACGACAGCGGGTCCGCGCAAGGGGCTGCGGCTGCGAGGTGCAGTGCTGGCGGTGGCAGTGGCACCGATGGCGTTGCCAGCAGCATCAGCACCCAAGGCTCTGGCTGCGGAGGAGGAGGCGGCCCCGAGCACTGCTGGCGCGCCGCAGCGCAGCCGCACCCACAGCTCGTGCAACCAGCTTTGCCTGCATGGTGCATGGGCGCAACGCGCGGTGGCGGCAGCGGCGGTACTGCTGCTGCTGCAGGAGAGGCTTACGGGGAGGGGCCGGCGGCGGCGGCCGCATCAGGTTGCCGTACTACGACTGCTCCTCCTCCGCCCTTTAGCCGTACGGCACCGCGCTACCCCCTGCCGTACGAGGCGCTGGGGCAGGTGCCGCCGCCCGTGGCGGAGGTGGCGGCAGCTGCCGGTTTCATGTGGCCGTACGCGGATCCCGCATCCGCCGCTGGCGGCGGCGGCCCCAGGGCCTGCCCGGCTTGGCTTCGGTGAAATGCGGCTGAGTGCGGTTTGCCGGGGCTGCTGTGTGCTAGGTGGTCAATGAAATGAACACATGGGTTTCTTTCGTTATCTGGATCTGGATCTGGTGATGAGTGGCATCTGTGAGTGGCAGCTCGGAAGGCTGCGGTGGCGCATGTGCGGCGATGCAAAGGCCGACAGCGATTAGCCCTGGCACCAGGCACGGCGCGTTAAGCTGTCCCGCGAGAATGGGCCAATAATGACAGCAGTGTTCTTTGCGGGATTACTTTTCTTTGCGGTGGATTTCTTCTCTTGGCAGGCCGTGCTGGGGGCAGGATGTTGCTTGTCGGGCACGGGATTGGCTGCGTGCCCTCAGCACGAGGTTTGTGCTCCTCCAAATACAAAGTTTTGCGCGATTGGGCGGATGCAGGCTGGGATGAAGGCAGAGGGCTGAGAGCTAGTGCAAGTAACGCTGGGGTGAGAAGCGCTACTGCCGGGGTATCATTTTGCTGTGAGTGTGTGGGGCACGGAGCGTGTGTGGTTCTAGGATCCATTTATTTCCATGCCAGACGGCTGCTGCGGGCTGCGGGCTGGAGGCGTGCTACACTACGTACGGCGTGGTTGCAGGTTCACGCTGGAGTGCCGGCGGGTCGGTTGCCACCTGCCAATGACGAGATGAGCGGAGCGGATGCAATGTAACGTATTTGTGTTCAGTACACGACCGCGTCTGTGCGCAATTCTGCCGCCACTGCAGTTGCGCGGGGCGGGGCGGGGCGCGGCAGCGCAGGCGAGGCAGGGCGAGCGGCACCCGCACCTGTCGCAGTCACACACTCACACCCACGGGGCTAGCACAGCGAGCCGGCTGGCCTGAGGGCCCCGCATTCGTAGCTGTCTGGAAACGCGTTTACTGCAAGGGGCGAGGGATTCCGTCTGGCATTATATACATGGAGTGCTTGCCTCATTAATAGCAAACACCCCAAGAGCAAATACCGCTCAACGTGTTGGTCACAAATTCGCCCGCCACGTGACTGCCACCGCCATTACGGCGGGGCCCCAGCGTCGCGTCGCATCCAGTCACCCACACACTTTGCCGTGCCGTACACGTGTCGTGTCGTACCCACACGCACACCAGCACACCACAACTTCCCCCAAGCCCTAACTCTTCTTCCGCCCCTTCATTCATCCGTGTGCATTGACCACTCCATTCTCCATGAACGGCTAAGCCCCCCCCCCATACTTGAGCAGTACATGCATATAACGTTTGCGCACACCGCGCTTCACCTTGCTCGCACGCTGATGAGAGCCGCATGTTTGTCACAATGTCGGCAAGCGGATGCGCCAAACCGCATCCCCCGCGCCCCCCAACCGCCTCTTGGCACACGCCCAAACAAGCATGATGCTGTGCCTCATACGTTTATAATGATCAATTTCTCAACCGTATGTCCCCTTCACCGCAGCAACCAACTCACAGGCCCCGCGCGCCCACTCCCCTCCCTGTCCCAGCCGCCTCCATCCCTGCACCCGCCGCCCCAGCCGCCTCCACCTCCAGTCCTCCGCCTCCTGCCCTGACACCCCCACCACCACCTCCACCTCCAACTGCGTCTGCGCCCAGCCTGCCCCGCACCTGCCCCCAGGCCTTGACCCGCTTCTCCCGCACCGCGTGTCGCGCCTGCAGCTCCGCGTTCCGCTCCTCCCGCAGCGCCTCCGCCTCCACCAGCGCCGCCTCCCGCGCCGCCGCCACCGCACGGGCCACAGCTTCTGTGCTGTTGGCGAAGAAGGTGCCGTTGAACCAGCGGCCCCCCGCCACCTCCCGCTCCCCCAGCGTGTCAAACCTCAGCGGCACCTCCACCTGCTGCCCGTCAGACAGCATCAGCGTCAGCGGTTGGGCCAGCGCCGCCAACCAAGCCTCAGGCGGCGGCGGCGGCGCGGCGGTGAGCAGCGCCGCCCTGCTGGCGGCGGCCGCCACCGCCCGCCGCACCTGTCCAACATACCCGCACGTGCGCCGCGGCCGCTTGCGCTTGGCCCCGCCGCCGCCGACGGCGCCGCCGCCGACGGCGCTGCCGCCGAAGGCGCCCAGGAAAGTGCCATTGGCACTGCTACTGGCGGCACCGCCGCTGGCGGCGCCCGGCACCTCTTCGTCGCCCTCCCCTGCGTCGCCGCCCTCGCCTCCTTCTTGCCGGCCCGACTCCTCCACTCCGCCACCGCCGCCGCCGCCGCCACCCGCGCCCGCCAGATCGTGCGCCACGCCAAAGACGACCGCGTCCAGGCCCTGCAGTACGAGCGCGAACTCGTACAGATCTTGGTCGTACAGGGTGGCCTGCCGTACGGCGGCCATAACCGGATCCGAAAACTGTGGCCGTTGGGGGGTTGGACGAGCGTGCAGGTGGCGCAGATCCACGGGCCAGCCCAGCCCCAGCCCGAAGATGTCGCGTGTGAGCTCACGCGCCCCCTGCTGCTGCGAGCTACTGCCGCTAGCGCTACTGCCGCCACTGCTACTGCCATTATTGCTGCTGCAGCTGCTGCTGCTGCCGATGCTACTGTTGCGGGTGCTACTGCCGTTGTTGTTGTTGTTGTTGTTGTTGTTGTTGTTGTTGTTGTTGTTGTTGTTGTTGTTGTTGTTGTTGTTGTTGTTGTTGTTGTTGTTGTTGTTGTTGTTGTTGTTGCTGGTGCTGCTGCCCAGGCTGAGCAGCACCTCGAACTGCAGGCTGATGATTTTGGCGGCCAGCAGGTGGGTGGCGTTGATGGCGCCGCCGGGCAGGTTGAATACCTGAGGAGAAGGAGGGGTTGGGCGTTGGGGTTTAGGAGTTACATTCATGATAAGCTAAGGAAATGGGGAGGGTTGGGGTTGGAGGGGGGCTGGGAGTTGCAGATACCAGCCCAAATTAAACCGAACCCAATACAATAGAGCGAGGAGGAGAGCGTGGCCTATGCTTGACAACGGAGTGGGTTAGTGGTTACAATCATGACTAGCTAAGGATGTGGTAGACGGGAGGCAATCTTGGGGGAACAGTGGGGAAGGATAGGAGTAGCCGTTTTTGTGGAGAACGCCGGGAGGAGTGGGTATTGCTGCACGTTGAATATGTGGAGCGTGCCAATGACGGCGGCTGAATGGTCACACATCAACGTAAGGGGGGTAATCAAGGGCTTGGTACCCTATCGCCTCCAGGGAGAAAGCGATAAAGACTAGTACTCACAATCCACATCAACGGGGACATAGGGTTTGAGGCAAGTGCCACAGCTCCACGAATGGCCCCAAAGCGCCACGGAGGTCGGGAAAGGGTCTTGAGGAGGGAAGGGAAAACGCGGAATCCTTGCCTGCCCGCCTGCCGTAGTAGGTAGGCACGCCTTGAACCATCATCCTGCTGCTGCAATCCCGATTGCCGCCTTCTCCCCCTCACCTTGCCGCCCAGCAGGCAGCGCACCACGCAGCTGTCCATACCCTGTCACCCGCCCGCGTGCCATACACACACGCCACGTTTCCCCCTTCCCCATCTCCCCCATCCCCCCCCCGCATTCTCACCTTGCCGCCCAGCAGGCTGCGCACCACGTAGTTGTCCATGACCGGCACAGCCAAAGCGCGCCACTGCTCCGGGCTCTCCTTGTCAAAGTACCTGAGGAGGGGGAGAACGGAAGGAAACACACAAACAGTGCGGGGAGAGGAGGTGAGAGGCGAGAGGAGCGACGGTGGAGGGGTAGGGATGCTGGAAAGGAAGGCACGGGGGGGGGGGGTGCGGGGGTGTGGGGGCC